>NW_025964372.1:16765952-16796910 GCF_023055435.1 Haliotis rufescens | reverse complement strand
AGATGGTGTAGAAGGGTGGTTTGGGTGGAAGTAAATGGAGTGGCTATTGCAGAGGTTGATGGGGTAGAAGGGTGGATGTGGCAGGGGTAGATGGTGTAGAAGGGTGGTTTGGGTGGAAGTAAATGGGGTGGCTATTGCAGAGGTTGATGGGATAGAAGGATGGCTATTGCAGAGGTTGATGGGGTAGAAGGGTGGTTTGGGTGGAAGTAAATGGAGTGGCTATTGCAGAGGTTGATGGGGTAGAAGGGTGGATGTGGCAGGGGTAGATGGTGTAGAAGGGTGGTTTGGGTGGAAGTAAATGGAGTGGCTATTGCAGAGGTTGATGGGGTAGAAGGGTGGATATGGCAGGGGTAGATGGTGTAGAAGGGTGGTTTGGGTGGAAGTAAATGGGGTGGCTATTGCAGAGGTTGATGGGATAGAAGGGTGGCTATTGCAGAGGTTGATGGGTTAGAAGGGTGGATGTGGCAGGGGTAGATGGTGTAGAAGGGTGGTTTGGGTGGAAGTAAATGGGGTGGCTATTGCAGAGGTTGATGGGATAGAAGGGTGGCTATTGCAGAGGTTGATGGGGTAGATGGGTGGCTGTGTTAGAGATAAGTGGGGTGGATGTGGCAGTGGTAGATAGGATGGAATTGGCGTCGGCTGTGTGCTTAGGTTAGATGCAGTAGAGTACTTAGGTAGATATTGAAACAATAGGGGTGGATGCAGTAAGTATAGTTGTGGCTGATGTTGATGTGGATAGTATAGATTCAGTTCCAACTGTCAGGGTTAATGTCGAAATGGTGAGATCAGGGTATATGTCGTTAGTGGGGTTAGGGTAGATGTTGCAGACGTTGATGCAGTTGGTAGATGTAAAAGGGGAAGGTGTGGTAGGTTAGACATGGTAATGCTTTGTGTTAGGGGTAGATGGGATATACATGATATAGGAAGATTTGTTAGGGGTAGATGGTATATACATGATATAGGAAGATTTGTTAGGGGTAGATGGGATATACATGATATAGGAAGATTTGTTAGGGGTAGATGGGATATACATGATATAGGAAGATTTGTTAGGGGTAGATGGGATATACATGATATAGGAAGATTTGTTAGGGGTAGATGGGATATACATGATATAGGAAGATTTGTTAGGGGTAGATGGGATATACATGATATAGGAAGATTTGTTAGGGGTAGATGGGATATACATGATATAGGAAGATTTGTTAGGGGTAGATGGGATATACATGATATAGGAAGATTTGTTAGGGGTAGATGGGATATACATGATATAGGAAGATTTGTTAGGGGTAGATGGGATATACATGATATAGGAAGATTTGTTAGGGGTAGATGGGATATACATGATATAGGAAGATTTGTTAGGGGTAGATGGGATATACATGATATAGGAAGATTTGTTAGGGGTAGATGGGGTGTAGGTAGATATGGAAGTGGTAGATGGGAAATGTTAAGGGTAGAGATGTAGAGGTAGATGAAATGGGTGTACAGTCTGTACAACCTGTGTAACAATTGTCACATTTCAAAACATAGCAAGCTTCTTCCAATTGCACTCATATCTTTCTTTTCTTCCACAGGAGCAAGTGCCTGGAGAGAAACTACCCAAACTAAAGTCACAGAAACGGTACAAAAATCCTGATAAAAGTTTTTGTGTGGTCAAAAATGATGTATAATGTTTTCTACTGTATTTCGTGCTCATGGCGTGCACCTTTAGCACCTAACTTGTGTGATGTTTGAGAGTGTGTCATAGACAGAACCTTAAATTAAAGATGGTACTTGTTGTTACCCTGCCTGGTGCTCGTCATAAAGGGGATAAAACATAAACTGATTCGCTCAGAGTCAGTATACTGTGTCTGTGTGAGGTATCCATATTAAACTGGTATGGTATCTCAGAGGGTTAGTACTATAAACTCGGCGTAAATCCAGACAAGTAAAAGCACACACACACAACATTTTATAAGTGCAATAATCTTAAACGCAAGGCCCCATTTCACCTCACCTCACCTCACCTCACCTCACCTCACCATACCATGCTGGTTTGTGCGTGTGGTCCAATTTCAGTACCTCTTTCATGAGGTGATGTGAGCAGGTTGGGAATATCTTTCTGACTTAGGACTGAATACTGGACCCATGAAGTTCCGGGTAGAGAATAGGTCTTCAGCATCCCATGGGATGATGCATGTCATTGCGTAGGTCAATGCTCATGATGTCAATCACTGGATTGTCTGGTCCAGACTCGATTATTGACAGACTGCCATCATAAAGCTAGAATATTGCTTAGTGCTGCATTTAGAACAGACAAACAAACAAACAATACTAGGCACTCGCTCAGTCATCAAGAAGCCCTCCATGGTGCCATAGCTTAGTCAGGATCCGCTGATTGTAAGTTCCAAGCCTAGATTCCTCCAATCATGATTCTTTAGATTCCTCCAATCTTGATTCTTTAGATTCCTCCAATCAGGATTCTTTAGATTCCTCCAATCAGGATTCTTTAGATTCCTCCAATCAGGATTCTTTGTCAGCGCTCCGAAGTCATCTGAAAACCTGCATCACCTTCCTCCAACATCAAGCCGACAGTAGTCCTCATACTGATCATAAGAATCTGTTTAAATCCACCACCTCACTCATTCATCCCTCCAACACTAACTTGCTCTAATGCTCCTCCTGTGTTGAACTCAACAATGCACTCAAACAATTTCAGTGAAGACAGGGCTGGTCTGTTTTGTTAAGGTTAAAGGTATCCGAAGGGCCGTTAGAATTTCACACATTTTGGGGGTATTGCTATATGTTGTCACTATTCGGCCTAGATGTTCTTGGTTTATTTCCATCCCCGGGAGAATGTTATGTTTTCATATAAATCATTGATTGAATATGCACATTTAAAGAGGGTGTTCCTTTTTTTCAGGCCCCGAGAAAAAAGTGACACTGCAAATATTGACGGACAGATTGGATATTACAAACGTGGTGTTCAGTTCATCAACAAGGAATCTCTCCAGAAACTGAAAACCTCGTGATTGTTCCCCACATTCTAATCCAGCTCAACTTCATCAACCATAATACCTGTACATAACTCACTTCTGGTACATGGAAAAGGGTTTCTAGGTGATGAAGAAGTGTCACCAGGGATCTTCTCTCCTTCATCAGTTACAGTGCTACCCCTATAAGTGAAGATGATGTGATTAGAGTCCTACATTGCTCTACATGGATAGAAGATACAAGATCAAGGCCCGCTTCACGAAGTGATCGCAACGCAATGATTGTCGCGAAATCCCATAAATTGATAGTCATAGATCAAAGATCACGTTTTTAAACAGGGAGGCCCAGTGCTAACAGCAATTGTAGATACCATCATTTTGAACATAGATTATTATAAGTGCTCAGAATGTGTGTGGATTTCCATTAAGCATGTTGAGTTTGTTTTGCGTAAAAAAATGAATGAAAAAAAAAAGATGCTGCATTGCATGAACGTAAAAAATTGTCATCATTGTCAATCATCCAAATGCGGTATTGTGCAGAGCTGTAAATATGCATTTTACCTTTCAATTCATTATTTGAAGTAGTTTGGGTGTCAACAATGTGAATTTATTTTGTCCATTTTATTTGAAGACAGTTTCATTGACAATATCATTCCTATGCTCATTAACTTATGAAAGCTCATAATAAACGTGTATATAGCCATAGAAAGATAGTGCATGTTGTGAAAATGCAAACAATTACAGTGACACTGTGGTAATGTGGTGAGGACATCACGTGCAGCACGTTGTAATGTGGTGAGGACATCACACGCAGCAATGGCACATGAAGGCGCCAGGAGAGGTCACACCATTCTTCAATTAACAACAGGTGTTTTGTTTGTTTGTTTCTTGTTTAACGCCGCACACAGCAATATTCCAACTATATGACGGCGGTCTGTAAATAATCGAGTCTGGACCACACAATTCAGTCACTGACATCATGAGCATCGATCCATGCAATTTGGGATACGAAGACATGCATCAACTAAGTCATGACCACCCGATCCCGTTAGTCGCTCTTACGACAAGCATAGTCGCCTCTTACGACAAGCATTGTCGCCTTTTACAGCAAGAATGGGTTGCTGAAGATCTATTCTACCCCGGATCTTCACGGGTCTGTGATGTAAGGATGATGTGATGTTTATGTGGATGAGATATAAACAAATTTAAGTCCATAAAAGCATGATGCGTCATTTCAACACACCCATCTATATACTTCTGTTGGTGGGCAGGTTGTCGGAGAGGGCCCATTTCGCCGTGCAGAGTTGCGTCCCTTAGGAGTGCCAGAAACACATTGTGGGTTAGGATCACAGAATTGCCCTGACTATGTTTCCAGGTTTGTCAGCACCATACCCGTGCTTGTGGGTGGCACCAAAGCGGATACCGCTCCGTGGTCTAGTGGATAGAGAGTGTGTCGGAGAGCCGAAGGTCGGTGATTTCTTTTCCTGCCGGTCATACTGAAAGCCATTAAAAAATGGTACGTGTTACCCTGTCTGGCATTTGGCATAATAGGGGATGAAACGAGGACTGGTCGGCTCGGAATCCGTATTATGTGGGGTATTTTTTGTTAAAAATACACTGTAAAAGTGGCCTTAGTCCGGACCAGTGTAAAAACAGACTGACAGACAGAGACAGACACACACACACAAAATTGTGTACCCTGGCTGCTATTTTCACCAAATATCTAAAGGTCTGCGGTCGACATCTTACTGAGTGAGTGGGTGAGTGAGTGAGTATTGTTTTACGCCGCTTTTAGCAATATTCCAGCAATATCACGGCGGTGGACACCAGAAATGGGCTTCACACATTGTGCCAATGTCGGGAATCGAACCCGGGTCTTCGGCGTGATGAGCAAACGCTTTAACCACTAGGCTACCCGACCGCCCCACATCTTCCTGAGAACCAGAAAGTAGTCGTGGATTTCACCAAAGACTTACTGTCTTCTACCATTAGCTTTCCTCCCTCATTAAATTTAAACGGACAAATAAGTCTCTATAACCATGGTTTTACTCATGTATTTCCGTTTGGGGGATCCCATTTCGTGTTGTAATTGTTTGGTCGAAAATAGTGACTAAATGGATCGACTGGTCAGGCTCGGTAATGGGGTTGAGTGTGTGTCATCGTACACTGACGTCGTGGATGGGTGCTCACAATATCAGTCACTGGATTATCTGGTCCGGACTCGATTATTTGCAGGACGTCGTCATATAGCTGGAATATTGATGAGTGACGTTAATCAACAAACAAACAAACATTGGGAATCTCGGGAATAGACCGCCTCCGTGGTCTAGTGGTAGAGCGTCCGCCCGGAGAGCGGAAGGTCCGGGGTTCGATCCCCGGCCGCGTCATAACAAAAGACGTTAAAAGATGGTACTTGTTGTTACCCTGTCTGGCGCTCGGCATTAAGGGGCTAAAACAAGGACTGGTCGGCTCGGAGTCAGTATACTGTGTCTGAGAGGGGTATTCATGTTAAACTGCGGCATGGTATCTCAGTGGGCTAGCACTACAAATCGGCATCAGTCCGGACTAGTACAAGCAGCCACACACACACGTGCATGCACGTCGCTATATAAGTGCAATAATCTTGGACGCGACGTTAAACCCAATTTCACCTCACCTTCACCTCTGGAAGAATAGACCGATACCGCATGCATAGCATGAGTTGCCCCCAGAACAGGTATCGGGTGGTCAAGATGGCTTCCCAGTGACTTTATGGCATGCTATGAAGTACAAGCTAACACGGATGTTTTATGATTTATTCACATGGATGTTCTGAACATTCACTGCACTTGGAAACAAATAGAAATGAAACGAAAAACAAGTAGCACCCGAATTCGAGATCATCACGAAAATACGCCAAAATGAATGTATTGACGTTATCACGGCATGAGAACCCACAGGTTAAACTGTTTTGAACCAGGATTGCCAACTTGCCGCATCCAAACGACATGTTCATGTATCCGACTAGATATACTACTCAAAAGAAGTTAAGGACCACCCGATACTTTCATATTACTATCGTTAATCTATCATGGCATTTTTTCACATTATTGTAGTTAATCCGTCATGACATGACATATTAACTGTAGTAATATGAAGGAATCGGGTGGACATTAACCTCTTTTGAGTAGGTTATACACAAAAGTACCTTAATAGGAATTAAAGAGAAAACAAACGAAGACAAGACTTATGTTGAAGACCTTAGGGAATTTGACATTCTGTGATTTTATCGAAAAAAAGAGAAATTGTCCCAGAAAATGCTTATAAAATATAATAATGCTGAAGACTGTTGCAAATAAAGAAGAAATTGCCTGCCACAAAAAATACATAGTTGCAAGATTTAAAAATACACCAAAACTATTTAGGCTCAGTTTTAAGTATAAAAGATCTCTGGGTAATATCCCACCCCATCCTACCCCAGAATATCCAATGGTCCTTTATGACCAACAACTACCTATTCACGGGCTCTGTTGTTGACGCTACTCTTGTAACTTGCCTATGTCTGTGCATCTTCCCGAGGCAAGAGAGTTAACTGACTTTAAAAGTCCAGTTTCCACCCTTGCCGAACTAGGCTGGAATTCCTGGGCTCGATCGTAGCGCCACCAGTGGCTATTACGAGTAATGTCCTTTCTATGCCTCTCCTATTAACCAATCAGATTCAACCTCTCGTATCACTAGCATTTGCTTCAAACAAAACGGTGGCGCCCAGTCAAGACGATCTGATCGATAATCAAGATCTATATTGTGATGAAACGAGTCTTAAATCGCGAAGTGCATCAAATCACGTGAGCACCTTGATTAAAAACATGAAAAGATATAGAAAATATTTTGTTGACAACGAGTTAGCGGTGCACATGCTTTGCAAATCCTGCAGTCGACCGAACTATGCATGACAGTTTACGAACCGGATTTCGATTTCGGTGCGCGATTTTGATTGGTCTATGCATAGACTCGTTAGTCCAGCCAAAATGTAACTCCATAATACCAGCCCAGTTCGGCAAGGGTGGAAACTGGACTTTTACAATCAGTTAACTCACTTGCCTCGGGAAGATGATGTCTATGTGTGTCAGTGCATCTTGTGATAGCATTTGTGACACTACGTTTGCTTGGCGAAGCGGTCCCCAGTGTAATAGAAAGGTGGGGTTGTGGTTGCGTGAGCTACATACAATGACCTGACATGCATGATTTCACCATCAAATGTTCACTTTACAGCAGTCGTCTACTGTCAGTCTTATGTTTCCTTTTCTTTGTTGTTTAACGCCGCAATCAGCAATATTCAAGCTATATGACAGCGGTCTGTAAACAATCGAGTCTGGACCAGACAATCCAGTGATTGACATCATGAGCATCGAACTGGGATACGATGACATGCATTAACCAAGTCGGCGAGCCTGACCACCCGATCCCGTTAGTCGTCTCTAACTACAAGCATACTCGACATTTATAGATCAATGTTATATGAAAACGTACGAAACGACACTTATCAACAAGTTATTTACAATAACAGATCAACAGATAAACAACACCACCATTATCAATATCACAGATCTTGATGACAATTTGCGTTTGCGTAAAAGATTTAAAATGACTTATGGACAGAAGATGTTATTTCAAACAATCATAAACGTTTACTGAATATGTACATTTTGTAAAATCATTGATATTTTTCATCCGCTTCCACCAACTTGGACGAACCGCCTGCTGTAACGCATATACATGCAATATACTGCTCAAAACAAGTTAAACACCCACAATGAACAGTATTCCCGTTATATAACCGCGTGACAGCTTGGTGGGGGAGTAAAACCAGAAGCGATGCAAGTCTCAGACGTTTACAATTTTGGTGAAATCCACCAGAACGGGTTCGGTTCTGACAAACCAAGAAACAAGCATGGAGAACCGGAATTCGAACCCACGATCATGGGTTTCTGGCGTTCCAAGGGACGCAACTCTGCACATCGAATTACGGCGCTTTAGACGACTGGGCCACCCTTGCCCCTACTATATTATTTTGACGCTGTTCTTTCAAAAATCGGGGCGGTTGGGTAGCCTAGTGGTTAAAGCGTTGCTTCGTGACACCTAAGGTCCGGGTTCGATTCAGATGATGCCGGCTTACAGCAAGCGCCAGAAACATTTGTTTTTAAGTACGGATAACTGTAATTACATTTTCTCTCTTGAGATGATGAAACGTAAGGCACCTTTGTGATGGGAGCATGTTTCCGATACATGTTCCCTGTATGGGCTTGTAGTTACTACAGGTACATGAACAGGAGAAAACACTGGTTCCTAGAGCATAGGCACTGTCATGTGACTACACGGCGACTCGCGGCGGAGTCGTCTTTATTTCCTTCGTCTCCTTCTCAGCCTTCCTCTCCAGCAGGTACTTCTCTATCTTCTCCATGGCTTCCTCGGCGTTTGACACTTCCTCCACACCCGCGCGCACGTTGCTTGGGATGGCGACCACGCCCTCCCTCTTCAGACGCGCCTCTATCACCAGCTTCAGACAAGTACGGAAATCCGTCTGGGTCAAAATACGGTCATCTAGGATGAAAAATATATAATTTCATTTAATTCCTAAACATCCCTTGTCATCACCTATTGTTTATTTGTAGTACTGGTTGGTCAACAGGGTCGTTGTGGTATTACAAAGCTATGGCGGTATGCAGTTATCATGTATCTTAATCAGCTTCAGTTTCAATCCATAGTAAGTTATAATTTAAGATCCTGTGTTGAACCCAGAAAAAAATGTTTACCTTTTTACAGCTAATGTTATAATTTACATTATTATCATTTGAAGCAAGTTTGTTACATACATTTGTATTTACATAGTTTATTCAAAGAACGTATTGATAAGAGATGCAAGAACTAACACAAATCACACAACAGTTGGGGTGAATGACATTAAACAGCAACGTCTCTAAGTAGAACGGTAATACTTTAGAACACCAATCTGTATACCGGGAATACATTGCCACACGTGTTGTTGAAAGGTAAATGTCGTGAGACGGACCACGCACAATCACAATCAGCCACATTAAACAGCTACCCCCCCCCCCCCCCCCCCCCTCCTCCACATACACACACAGTACAAAACTATATATGTGTTGTGAAAAACTCTATAAAACTCTAATCCTTACATTTCACATTTGATTCAGATCCTTGACAATGAATTCCCGGTGAGACTGCACAATGCACAGGGAGATTAAACTGCCGGACAAAATAGGTATACATTTATCCAAAAGTTTCTAGGTTGAAAACAGGTGACGAAACACTACAAACGTAAGGCTTAAACCACAATTATGATAGCCATACCAAATACAGCACCATCGAGTAACCATTTCTTGTTGGTTTCGTTTCAAGACACCATCAAACATGGGTGATTACTCCCCCCCCCCCCCCCCCCCCCCCCCTCCCCCCGGCAGTTTAAATGACAGTCTCCCTGCTGTTGGCGAGACAGAGCGACACACTACATACCAAGGAGTGACCAAGCCTCCGTCTCCTGCACCACGGGGCGGATCCAGCGAGACTTCCTAGCCTCCACGTCTGAAGCCTTTGGCGGATACAAGCTCCATATCACCTCCAGGGCCTCGTCCCGGACAAGAGGTCTGCATGCATCTCGCACGGGCTGCACGTGCCTGTCGGACGGGGATTGGTCACTCCCTGGATCAAAGGACATGCGCTTTGAGAAGGAGGGCTGGATACAGGAAACAGACGAGGATCGAGGGAAAGGTTCCTTGACTTTCAGGGAAGGAAAATACTATACCTTAAGGTCTTCAGAAATGAAAGTGTGAAGCCCATGTCTGGTGTCCCCCGCCGTGATATTACTGGAATATTGCTAAATGCGGCGTAAAACCATACTCATTCACTCAATAGAAACGAAGGAGTTGCCAGGCGACTGAACCGGTTCCCTCTGTCAGTTGCTTATAGACAGTCACCTAGTTTATTGCACAGACACCAGGCACGGAGATGGGAAACAGACTTGTGATCAGGTTTTATTGAGCATTAGTAAATTCAACAACAATCCTGGCCCACCTCAGCGACTGCTGTGATACTAACGATCTAAGAGTGCAGGGAGTTTGTCTACTAGTAAAACATATCAAGTGCTGTCGTGGGCAGCTCTGAACAGGAAACAACAGCAGCAGGTGAAGCTTTCAAGAATGCTTTTGTACTAGAATTAGAGTTATCTGTCCTTGGTGTGCACATGGACGTGGTGGGCTTGATCCTTCTAGAAAATTCTGGGGAGACAGTTTCTAAAATACTGGCTGTAAAAGACCGAGAATCGGGCGTTTCGACTTGTTTCTAATCTACTTGCCAAGTGCAGTTTGTTTACCTATTTGGAAACCCAAGTTCCTGTCAGGTTCCAACACTTTTAAATTCTAGGGCCTTTTACTTATTACTTCTGCCACTAATTTGACACATTGTATTGCATTTTATTGGTATTGTAAATCCTAAGACTGTATGTGTAAATATTATTTGTAGATCATTTATTGATCGTTAGTGGTAATTTACTGGTTTCGCAAGTTAGTTCTGTGCGTACCGATTTCAGGGTTAACGTCTGCGTTTCAATTTGAAAATCGACTCGAAAAACATGATCAAGACATAAGATCGAATGACATGAACACCCGACAAGAAGTAAAACCGGATATGAACATGAGTCAAGAACGAGAATGATACAGGGACGGGATTACAAAAGTATATGTGAGTTTACACCGCGTTTAGCAATATTCCAGCAATATCACGGCGGGGGACATCAGAAATGAGCTTCACACATTGTACCCATGTCGGGAATCGAAGCCGGGTCTTCGGCGAGACGAGCGAACGCTTTAACCACTAGGCTACGCGACCGCCCTACGAAACAAGAACCAGCAGGGACAGGAACAAAATAACCGGGAACAGACACAAGAACATGGGGCAGAAATGTCAGGAACAAGGATACGGGACAGAAGGACATGGGCAGGAACAAGATACAGGGAAGAGGAACAGGTGTCGGAATCATAAAGTGACATGCTCTAGAGGAAGACAACACGATAGATTGTCAGACATCAGTACCAGTGTAGGGGTCAACTAGTTTATAGACATTCCTGGTCAGTCCCGTGCCTTGAGGGACAAAGATGGTCCACAGCATGTCCATCACTTCGGACTGGTAGAAGCCCTCGCTCAGTATCCTAGGCAACACGTGTTGGCACAGCGTGCAGCAACCTAGGGCGAGTAGTGACAGAGATGCACTCACATGCAGTTCCAATTACACTTCCAGTAGGTCACGTCGTGAGTCCTCCTCACAGACCTAGCCATATCTTGTAAACGATCTTTCAGGAATCAATGTAAGTGTTTATAATGTTCTCACAAGCAAGCTTTAATGATGCAGAAATGTGTGTTAATTCCCCATGTTGTAACTTGTTATTTGCCCATGATGTAATCCGTGTTATTTACCCATGATTCGTGAACGCCTGCTTATTATATAGTCGGACTCGAACGATCGACTTTAGCAGAGATTTCTTATGAATATGGAAAGGCCTTTATGGCTTTTATTCATCATTTTCCATCATGAAAGAATTTGATAGCGTGTGCTCTTTCCCCACCATCTGCTAATGTGTTCCATTTCCTCATCATGAAAAAACGCGTCTTACTTACCCATCATGTAGTAACATGTAATGTATACCCCATCATGAAATAACCGTGATATTTTCATGGGATGAGTTCGCCCCGATTATGTTTCTAGGTTTGTCAGCACCATATATCCGTGCTCGTGGGTTTCACCGAAGTGGTAAACATCTGAGAGCTGTATCACTTCGGGCTTTCCTCCCACATCAAGCTGACACGCCGTGATATAACTTGAATACTGTTAAAAGCGGCGTTAAACACAACTCAGTGACTCACTCCATGGGATGTGATAACGTGTGGTATTTTCCCATCAAGATACAACATGTGATATTATCTCATCATTTAATAAAGTTTGCTGTTTACTCATTACGTAATAACGTGTTTTCTTCATCATGAAATCACATGCCAGGGACATCCCCGTGTGGCCTACCTAGACAGATCCTCTTCTGGAGGAGGTCCTTGAGGTTGACCAGAGTCATGTAGTCGGACACGGTGTGCACGTTCTTGTCCGAGGATGCTATAGACTTGAGCTCCTCGACATCCACGTCATACCCCACACCTGCAAGTAAAAGTTGTGTTATCACATTCATATGTATGGAGTGAATTAACGTTAAGCCAATTCGCTGTGCAGAGTTGCGTCTCTTGGGCCCGCCTGAAGCCTATCTATGATTGTGGGTTCGAATCTCGGTTCGCCCCGATTATGTTTCTAGGTTTGTCAGCATCATACACGTTCTCGTTGGTTTCATCAAAGTGGTAAATGTCTGAGACCTGTATCACTTCGGGCTTTCCCCCTACATTAAGCTTACACGATATAACTGGAATACTTTTCAAAGCAGCGTTAAACCCAACTCACCCATTAACGTTTAACCTTGTTTTTAAACGCTTTCAAGGAAGAAATGCATTTGGATTTTATATCTTTTTTTTCACAAATACTAGTACTACTAGTTAGTATATGGAATTTTTAGTTGTGAAATTGACTTTTTTAGTATAGTATCTTAAGAACATGTTTGTAAATACTCTTCCGTTGGTATTATCAGTCGGCTGAAGGGAAGAAGAAATGAAGGAAAGATAAAGTGTTTTTAATAGCTTATGTGGTTTACTCCCTTTCCATACTAACCACAGTTTTTTAATGTTTATTGTATTGAATATTTGAACTTTGGGTCGGCGGATCCATAAACTTGGCAATTATTTATACCCCCTGACCGTCTATCATTCAACGCAAATTTCCAGACATTCTCCGTGCACTATCACAAGCTGTCATTTATATACGAGAACGTTCATCTGGAAAATATATAGTTTAGTTAGAATTATTGAAATAAATTAATGTGTGGCTTTTCTGTGTGTCTCGGTACTCCAAGGGAGTGAATCTTAGCTCTCAGCCACCGTTGAGTGTTTTCCAAACTGACACTGATTCTAGTTACACTCACCTATGGTATAAATATCTATATTGTCTCGCTGTGCCTTTCTTGCCTCTCTCAAGGTCAGGTTCACGTCATGTGACTTGCCGTCGGTGATCACGAGGCACACCTTCTGCACCCCCGGACGGGAGGACTGGGGACAGAATAGAGGTAAAACACTGAATATAACTGTCAAGCTAGCGCTGGGTATCCGTGATAGAAGTCTACATCGATACCTCATCAGCTCCATCTTCAGAAACCCGATATGTGTATTAAGACGATGTAACTTTGTGATCCAAGCAGAAACCTTATCAACATTGGTTTAACAATCAGTACATGTACTCCACGTCTCTCGAAGTTCGTATAACTCGACATAGATATTCGATGGTCCTCAGCCTTCAAGTGATGTTGACATATTTGATGTCTGGCTCTTTCAAACATGTCATAAAACCATATATTTAAAGTTTGTAACTTAATACATATCGAAAATGAATATCACTTTTTGTAAATTTGTCCAGCTTATAGCCATCCTAGGGAAAAATGTATAAAACCTAAATTTTACATCTTTCCAAATATTCTGAAGTATAATACACTACTGTCATCACAAGAGTCAATTATCAATATAAATACGGCAAAGTACTTGTTTTATGCCAATGCAGAAAAAACACAAATACTCCAATTCTTGAGGGGGCATGGGTCGTCCAGTCGTCTAAGGCGCCGCGATTCGCTGTGCAGAGTTACGTCCCTTTGGAATGCCAGAAACCTTTGATTATGGGTTCGAATCCCGGTTCGCCCCGATTATGTTTTTAGGTTTGTCAGCACCATACCCGTGCTCGTGGGTTTCACCGAAGTGGTAAACGTCTGAAACCTGCATCACTTCGGGCTTTCCTCCCACATTAAGCTGATACGCCGTGATATAACTGGAATAATGTTAAAAGCGGCGTTAAACCCAACTCACTCCAACTTTGATAACTGACAAATATGTTAAAACTGCTATTACTAAAAAAAATTGGAAAAAAGTTGTATTCGGTGTTGTTTGCACCTTAATTGTATTTCGTTTGTATGAAAAGGCCCGTTGCCCGTGACATATTTGATACCAGTAAATTTAGTGTATTGGGTAGTAAATATATTGCAAACGATTCCTTGGCATTTGATTAGCTAACCAAGCAAAATATGTTTTGCGTTTCTTTCCATGAAGCTAAAAATAGGCCACGCCCACTAGCGGACTCTTGTTTCCTCATTGGCTGAAATTAGCATGGGCGGGGTTTGTGCTTGCATTATGATAACGTACTAATTTACACACACGAATTTCCAAAGTTTGCACGTAAACGCAAAGCATATTGAAGTAATTTCTCATCATGTGCTTTGAATATATGTCAAACTTTATGTGTGCAAACTGAATGTGCGATACATCTGTGATAGATAGAAGTGTTTTTCCTCGAGTTACCCTTAGTTTCTGAAAAAAATATTTTTGATAGAAAAAAGCAACTACATTTAAATTGGAAAGGAGCCTCAGTGAGATTGGAAATTCAGAACTTGTGGAAAATCTAGACTTGCTTTTAGAGTAATAGCTTTAAAGTAGGACAGGGTAACCATCTTTTAAGTCTTTTGGTATGACGTGGCCGGGATCGAACCACCAACCTTCGCTCTCCGGGCGGACGCTCTACCACACGGTCTTTTATTAAGATCAGCCTTACATCTATGTAAACACTTCCAAAGCGAAATAGTTTCAGCGGAACGAAGTTTAAATTCTTTATATCAGGTATATCATACAGTTTGATTGTGTTTAAAGCGACAAAACCCTTTCCATAATCTCAGAGTTCAGAGGCCAGAGTGCTTTATTTTCACACATGCTACTATGACCTCACTAACCTAATGTCGTTAAGGGTCCAATGCAAGTTGATGTTCCTATTGGGTTATCATTTTAAACATCTCGCTTTTTTCTTAGCTGAGAGTTACGCTGAGAAGTGTTGAGTAACTTCTAGCTGAGAGTTTGATTGTCTGTTGTTTAACGCCGCACTCAGCAATATTCCAGCTATATGACGGCAATCTGTAAATAATTGAGTTTTGATTAGACAATCCAGTGATTGACATCATGAACACCCGATCCCGTTAGTCAGTCGCCTCTTACGACAAGCATAGATTGCTGAAGACCCGGATCTCCACGGGAATATGCTACAGATGGATGTATGCCCTCCGTCTTGATCACAGAGAGAATGGTAAGCCACCAAGCGTTACCCAACAGTCACAGATCTGTGAAAGTGTCACCGGTATAGCAGTGACAGCTGGCATGCGCACCTGAAACAACTCCCTCATCATCTTCAGGGCGAGGTCAGTCCGGGTCAGTCCACTCTTGAACTTGATTTGATCTGGGGACAAACAACATGCTGCAGTTAAGAAACTATCATTGTCAAATGTATAAGGGACGACCATCTGGCATTCTCGGGGGAGGGGGGCAGGGATTTTGTATGTCGCTACAGCTGCAAAAGCATATATCTTTAAAGTTGAAACTATGAGCTTGAACATGTTTGTATATAACACCCAGCAAAAATGTATTTTTGTGCCAGTCATCTCTCTCAAAGGTTTGAGTAAGTGAGTATGGTTTTACGCCGCGTTTAGCAATATTCGAGCAATTTCACCAGACCCCAGAAATGGGGTTAACACATTGTGTCCATGGGGAATCAAACCCGGGTCTTCGGCGTGATAAGCGAACGCCTTAACCACTAGGCTATCCGCCGAAGCATAGATTTAAAGTTTCGAGCATTTTCTGGGACAAGTTATTTTTTCGATAAATCCCATTTGATTATAAAACAACGTAGTCTGTCCGTCTAACAAACACTAACAACATTCATATACCTCAGGTCATGCAAGAATATGGCGGTACTATATATATTTCAACCAGCCCAAAAATCTTATGAACATATGCTCCTGAAGCCAGATCCAGATGATCCTGACGATCGACAAGATCGGAAAACTCCAGAAGCAGAGGAGATCAAGAATTTCCAAAGTGTATAGGGGACGCACCCTCTCTCAGTGTATGCATGAATACAGAAGACTAAACTTCTTGGTGTTCTTATACACAGGAACTCGTTATTGGTCAGTAAATATAAATATATACCCCCTATATATAAGTACTTACATATAGGGGGTATGCATTTTTATTAACTGACCAATAACGAGTTTTCTGTCTTCTTATATTAGCCTCAACCTTACCTATTCTTTCCAGAATGTCTTTTTTGTTTTCGAAACGGGTGAGGCCGAATGATTCGAAGACACTTTCAGTATAGGGTACCAGACCGACCCTGATCCGGTCCGAGGCCACGTCAAGGTCCTGGATGACATCCTTCAGGAAGTTGAGCTGACACTTGAAGTTGACGGGACCGAGGCTGGCCGAGCAGTCCAGCACAAACACCACTTCCGCCGTGTTACCCGCACCTTTTGCGAAAATAAATTCAATTATATATTCTCAAATTGCCACCGACGGTCACTTAAGAGTTTATAATTTATAAAAATTACAAAGCAATAAATAACAATATTACAATGGTTATGCACAGTCAGATATATATGTCAGTTACGTCACATAACTGACTCAACTGCACGTTCCTCAAGTTTGTCGATTTTTCAAAGGTCACAGACGCCTGCTTATTTCACTCACTTGTCACAGCGCAACAATTTTCTCAAAAAACTTTTTACAATGTGTGAAGCCCATTTCTGTTGTCCCCCGCCGTGATATTGTTGGAATATTGGTAAACGCGGCGTAAAACAAAAATTCATTTTTGCTAGGTGTTGTATACAAACATATTCAGGCTCAGGTTTCAACTTTATAAATATCTGCTTTTGCAGCTGTAGATAAATACGAAATCCCTGCTCCCTGCCCTGCCCCTACTCACTCACTCACAACAAAATATTTCACTATTATCCAATTCCTTTTGTGTGAGACTTAGAACTTATCAATTAACCCTCGTAATTAATTGGCTCAGGCCAACCAGTTGTTGACAGCATGATGAACGTTCCATGCTGTCGGTGTGCGATGCCACACGACCAAGTCACACATTACGACCACCAGATCCTTATTAAGTGAAGATGGTTTTACGCCGCGTTTAGCAATATTTCA
The DNA here is from genome assembly GCF_023055435.1 of Haliotis rufescens. Classification (NCBI taxonomy): domain Eukaryota; kingdom Metazoa; phylum Mollusca; class Gastropoda; order Lepetellida; family Haliotidae; genus Haliotis; species Haliotis rufescens. The sequence continues at coordinate 16,779,784 of NW_025964372.1, read as the reverse complement.
GAAATATCCCGTTCGGGACACCAGAAATGGGCTACACCCATTCTACCCATGTGTGGAATCGAACCCGGGCCTTTGGCGTGACGACTGAACTCTTTAACCACTAGGGTATCCCACAGCCCTCATTGAAGTCGACTCTTTCGACATGCATGGAGTGCCAGACAGCCCCGGATTCCGGGCATCCTAACCATTAATTCTCTCGGAATATTTATTGTGGGTGAGTGACTTGGGTTTAACGCCGCTTTGAACAGTATTCCAGTTATATCACGGCGTGTCAGCTTATTATTGGAGGCAAGCCCGAAGTGATGCAGGTCTCAGACGTTTACCATTTTGGTGAAACCATGGAACACGTGTAGACATGTATAGGTGGTGATCGGATATATAGTGATTGAGTGATTGAGTATTGTTTTACGCCGCTGTTAGCAATTTTCCAGCAAAACCACAGCGGTGGATATCAGAAATGAGCTTCACACATTGTATAAATGTCGGGTATCGAAACCGGGTCTTCGGCATGACGAGCGAACGCTTAGCCACTAGGCTACCCGACCGCCCCGATCGGATATATAGAAAGCTAATGCATGTAACTATGACGAAACGAACACACGCCCGTTGTCTTCAAACCAGGACGCAAAATCCCTTACGTAATGTGAGAATATCACCGATCGCCACCATTGTTCCTTCAACATCGATGAACGCGCATGTTATAATCTTATAATCGTGGAATGAAAAATGAAAATTCCTAAGTGCACGTTATCAGTGTAATCGATACGTTGGGGAATATTGATTCCATTTGAACACATACATGATCCTATATTGAACATCAATCGATCGGTGTTTTTTGTACATGAAATGCCAATATCTTTGCTTCAAACATGCTTTGACGGCACGCGACTTCCCACGAAATCGTTAAAACCATTTTTCCTAAGCACAAAGTAGGCATGAACATTTTAAATGAAAGAAAAAAAAAATACAATCATTTTATGGAAATATGACAACGGCTGCACGGCATGTACAAGTGAAAGTCACACTGAGTGACTATCAATCTGCATGTACATTAAGAAACGTCGTTAGCAGCTGTAATATGGAGCATTTGTTACGAATCATTCTGGACGTCATCCAAAGACTAAATCAGATCCGTTCTATCTTGTACAGAGTGAGTGAGTGAATAAGGTTTTACTCCGCTTTTTTTAAAAGCAATATTCCAGTAATATCACGGCAGGGGACATCAGAAATGGGCTTCACACATTGCACCCATGTCGGGAATCGAACCCGGGTCTTCGGCGTGACGAGCGAACGCTTTAACCACAAGGCTACTACGCCTGTTTTTCATGATGGTTTTGAACATGTTGGTTCTTGAGTGAGTATTGTTTTACGATGCTACTAAAATATTCCAGCAATACCACGGCGGGGTGCACAAGAAATGGGCTTACGCTTTAAGCACTAGGCTACCCCGCAGCCCAATTATTATCTTTGGGGGGCACGGGTGGCCCAGTCGTCTTAGGTACAAATCTGGAATCGACCCAGTGTTTCGACGTGATGCGCGAACACCTTAACCGCTGGGCTACCTGATCTCAACTCAACAATACACTGGTGTGGGGTAGCCCCGAGGTCAACGCATTCATTCAGGTGGCCCAGTCGTCTAAAGCGCCACGATTCGCTGTGCAGAGTTACGTCCCTTGGGCACGCCAAAAACCTATGATTGTGGGTTCGAATCCCGGTTCGCCCCAATTATGTTTCTAGGTTTGTCAGCACCATACCCGTGCTCGTGGGGTGGGTTTCACCGAAGTGGTAAACGTCTGAGACCTGCATCACTTCGGGCTTTCCTCCCACATTAAGCTGACACGCCGTGATATAACTGGAATACTGTTAAAAGCGGCGTTAAACCCAACTCACTCACTATTATAATCTTTGGGGTATCAGAGAAATAGAAAAAAATAGACTTCATTGGCCGAGTTGAGCTTTTGGGGTGTTTCTATTTCTACAGCTGCAAAACCAGATATTTTTTAAATTAATCCTATGATCCTAATCCAAAACATTTCTTTCTTAAAAACACATTGCAACAATGTAATTTTGGTGCAGACGATTTTTTTTCAAACAAATGAAGCATAATTATGTTTTGCAAGAATGTTTGTCGACATTTGTTTTCCCGATAAAATCCCAACTAAAATACTGCCAACACTGACGTTAAACCATCCCACCAGCAATGGCATTTGTTTCTCGAATTTCGGATTTTGACTAAAGTGATTAAAATATGTCCAGGAATCTGTTATAGTAGACTGTGTTTGTGACGCCAAGCCGGCAGGTGTCCTGTAGCATGTTATGTATTTACCTCGGAAGATAGTGTTGAAGGCAGCGTTTATCTCCCCTTCCGTGGGGTGAAGGCCACACGCTCGGAAGAACTCGGGAAGGTCGTCACGTGGCATTTTTTCAATCCGTCTGTCCACCATGCGGTCAAACACCCGTTCATAACCTTAACAGACATGCATGGTGTTTAGGACTAAGTCATGAGTACGTGATTGGCAGGGCAGATTTTGTTTTATTGAAATATTTACTGTCATCATGAATGCATATAAAAAGTATAGATCTGAAAGTATAAATGACAACGGCGATGAGGTGAGGTGAAATTGGGTTTAACGTCGCGTCCAAGATTATTGCACTTATATAGCGACCCAACGGCGATGAAGATGTTTATCACCATACACATTCCTAAGAAGTAAGCGAATGAAACATGGTCATGGCTTGTATACTACGTTTGTTGTTGTTTTGTTTGTTTGATTGTTGTTTGTAGTTCAGTGCTGTACTCTGCAATATTGCAGCTATATGACGGCGGTCTGTAAATAATCGACCATCTTGTGACTGACATTATGAGACCCGATCCTGTTAGTCGTCTTTTCCGACAAGCAAGGATTGTTTAAGGCCAATTCTAACTCGGATCTTCACGGGTTTATGCTACGTAACATCAAGTGTATGGCATCCGATACTAGCGAGTCTGGACCAGACAATCCAGTGCTAGCGAATCTGGACCAGACAATCCAGTACTAGCGAGTCTGGACCAGACAATCCAGTGACAGCGAGTCTGGACCAGACAATCCAGTGATAGCGAGTCTAGACCAGACAATCCAGTGATAGCGAGTCTGGACCAGACAATCCAGTACTAGCGAGTCTGGACCAGACAATCCAGTGATAGCGAGTCGAGACCAGACAATCCAGAAACCCGACAGCGCGTTTACTGATTTTGTTGAAACGATATGTTAACTTTGAACTACTTTTCCCTGATCAGATGTTAATACGTACGTTCTCTCCTGTCGATGAAATCTGCGACCTGGTCGAGGTCAAAGTGGCAGTACGTCCTCATGACGCCGTATCGGGCCTGTATCCGGGTCACTGTCTCCTTGTATTCGTCGGTAAACTTCGGCCATGCTCGGCTTAGTCCGAGAAGAGCCTACAAATGATGTGGATAGAAATATAAATGTCAATAAGCTACCTGACGTTTGTCATCTCACACGACGCCTGACACCTCAAATGACGCATATCTCACATGACGCACGACATCTCACATAACATTACTTCTTATATGGCGCATGTCATCTTGTATGATGCATGGCATTTCACATGACGCATACCATCTATCGTGACCAATGGCATCTTATGTGATACGTGCCATCTCACATGACAACACTTCTTATATGATGCATGACATCTCACATGACGCATGGCATCTTATATGACGCTTGACACATTACCTATTATATGACACATAACATCATATATGACACATGATCTTAAATCCAGTACCCAGTGCGTGGGGCATGACGCCTTACTGACATATAACGAGGGACATGACGCCTAACTGACATATTGCGAGGGACATGGCGCCTTGTTGACATATTGCGAGGGACATGACGCCTTACTGACATACTGCGAGGGACATGACGCCTTGCTGACATATTGCGTGGGACATGACGCCTTCCTGACATATTGCGTGGGACATGACGCCTTACTGACATATTGCGTGGGACATGACGCCTTACTGACATATTGCGAGGGACATGACGCCATACTGACATACTGCGTGGGACATGACGCCTTCCTGACATATTGCGTGGGACATGACGCCTTACTGACATATTGCGAGGGACATGACGCCTAAGTGACATACTGCGTGGGACATGACGCCTTGCTGACATATTGCGTGGGACATGACGCCTTCCTGACATATTGCGTGGGACATGACGCCTTCCTGACATATTGCGTGGGACATGACGCCTTACTGACATATTGCGAGGGACATGACGCCATACTGACATACTGCGTGGGACATGACGCCTTACTGACATATTGCGTGGGACATGACGCCTTACTGACATATTGCGTGGGACATGACGCCTTACTGACATATTGCATAGGTCATGACGCCTTACTGACATATTGCGTAGGTCATGACGCCTTACTGACATATTGCGAGGGACATGACCCTTTACTGACATATTGCGTGGGACATGACTCCCTACTGACATATTGCGTTGGACATGACGCCTTACTGACATGTTGCGAGGGACATGACGCCTAAGTGACATACTGCGTGGGACATGACGCCTTGCTGACATATTGCGTGGGACATGACGCCTTCCTGACATATTGCGAGGGACATGACCCTTTACTGACATATTGCGTGGGACATGACTCCCTACTGACATATTGCGTTGGACATGACGCCTTACTGACATGTTGCGAGGGACATGACTCCTTATTGACATATTGCGTGGGACATGACTCCCTACTGACATTGCGTTGGACATGACGCCTTACTGACATTATGCGTGGGACATGACTCCCTACTGACATATTGCGTTGGACATGACGCCTTACTGACATGTTGCGAGGGACATGACTCCTTATTGACATATTGCGTAGGTCATGACGCCTTACTGACATATTGCGAGGGACATGACTCTTTATTGACATATTGCGTGGGACATGACACCTTACAACTTAAAACTTGTGTGACATGACACATTATTGACAGCATGTTGTTTCTGTGGAGGACACAGTGGGGTATGCATGCATGCAGACACACAGACAGACCGACAGACAGCCTCAGTCTGAGTCATCCCTTGAGTAGCAATGTCTAACTGACTGAAATGTTGACACGAAGAAACTCCTGTGGCTCGTGTATTCATGAAGCACAACGACACCTACGTTGCAGGCGACGTCTCCTGTCCTATTTCCTGGAGTTGATGAATAATTAAAAAAACATCATTCCACGTTTTTCATAGAATAAAAATATTTTGAATAATTCTTCCAGCAACCATTATGGAATGTGTTCATTACACGCTATGATTGTATAAACGAAATCAAATAATTCTTTCTTGAAGCCTTCCCTGAATTATTCACACACTACTTCAATATCACTCTGACTAACGTGACCAGCGAAGCACGATGTCATTGATGCTCCTATTGTCACGTCCCTAGGCCGTGAAACAAAAAACACAGTTTTGCTATAAAGACGCTCAGTCGTTCATCGATTTTGTTCCGTCTATACAAGAAAGGTAACCCGCATCGTGTACTTGAATTTATATCGAGTACAATACACACTGTGACTAATAAATAGATTTTATTGATTATTTCCTTAATTGAAGTGCTGTTGCATAGATTTTAAAGAGAACTGGGGACAAATGTCCTTATCATTGAGATGGTTAGGCCATTTTCACTTAATGAAGATCTGGGTTAGAATTGCTCAGCAGTAACCCAGGCTTGTTGCAAGACGCGACTAACATGATCGGGTGGTCAACTTGATCTTATGAGCATCTTCTCATACAAAGTATGTCACAGAGACGCCCAGACTGCAACTTCGAGTCTGGACCAGACAATCCAGTGATCGATGAGATAGGTAATAATACCACACAATTAGCCAGATAACGTCTTTTGTTTGTTTGTTGTTCAACGTCGAACTCAACAATAATCCAGCTATATGAATAAACAATCGAGTCTGGACCAGATAATCCAGTGATTGACATCATGAGCATCGATCCACGCATTTGGATACAATGAAATGCACCAACCATGTCAGCGAGCTTGACCACCCGATCCCGTTAGTCGCCTCTTACGGCAAGCGTAGTCGTAAGCATGGGTTGCTGAATACTTATTCTACCCTGGATCCTCACGGGTCCTAATAACGTCTAATAAGAGGTCTTATCTAGTGGTCAGCATGCAAGAGCGTTTGATACTCAACAGCCATTGTATCCATCCGATCCCCGTTTGAGTCGACATGTTACACCCTACGGTTCAAGCAAAACCATCTTTTAAGGGGATTCAAGATCAGAACTTTAACTTACACAGTAGGATCGGTCATATTTCTGCAAATACAAATTTTGAACTTTATTTCTTTGTATATGGCTGAAAATGTCTATCTTAACTTAGTCGTTTGTATTTCTGTGATGAATTTAGTTCAAGATTTTGTTTCAAGAAAATATTTATGTTGAGTGTGTATGCCCCCTGCATCTTGCCATATTGATAAAGATGATTTGTGAAAATTACGAAATACAGTTAGTCTTGACAGAATATAAAATCATACACGACGGAAACTGATGACACTTATTATTTGAATGGCGTGTTGACAACCGCGACGTAAACAACGTGATGCTTCTTCCAACAAACGTTTCGTAACGTAATTACGAGAAAGCATTACATAAACGCTGAATATTTTTTATAATCTTCTCCCGCGGGGATGACGACAGAAGAGTTCCGTAACAGAACAATTACTCAAGTCGCAGAAGGATGCGCTTGGGTTGACAGGAATGGTTTATTTATCGACAAAATATTTTTTTCCCAGCGGTATCAAAACGCATTTGCATACTATTGTGCTTATCAATCTAACCAACGGTATATGGTCTCTGATCTAACTCACATGTTCCACGCCGCAAGTCAAGCAGGACTGCACGACAATGGAAAGACACAGAGGTTGGCCATGTATTGATCATGTATAAATAATTCCAATGGGATATACAGAAAATAAGTTTTATAAGTCTAACGCTGACGTCGACAGGAAATCGTACTGTTGTAGGCGATGGGTCATGTGACCCGGGACGGATAGAGGTGACTGTCGGGAATGTGTCTGTACTTGTAAGGCGGTTGTCATGGTAACAGCGCCATATACAACTGTCAACACCAGTCAGTCGTTTTCTGTTTCAATTCCTCGTATTAATTTTATCGGGGGTACTTCTGAATGCCAATAAGTCAATCAATTGTAATTTGTGTAAATATTTCAGAAACACCCAACAGCCACCCGGCATATTACTGTAAGACTTCGTAGAATTTCTATAATTAGTGTATAATGAGGTGTCAGACTGTTCGTTTCGGGCCACAGTGTCCACTGTTAACTTAGATGTAATTAATAATTTGATAGCAATAATTATGTCTAATATAACAACGTCTGGATAACAACTTAGTTTCATCTTATTTGTCACTTTCATCGTGTTGATGTTTCATTGACCTTGCAGTCAACAACCACTCATGACATATACACAGACACAATTTCGGCAAACTAGTCAACACACACAGAATGATGGCAAAGTCCGAGACCCACACCAATCACAAGCAGGGAAAATCACCGGAATGGCATCCCATTCATGAAAGGGGTTGATGATCTCAAGTTCTTGAAGAACCTGAAGTCTGCCAGGAAACACAAGAAGTCTGTCAGCAAATGGATAACAACTCCTATAATCTATATAACGACGTTGCTGTGGTATCAATAGGCATCGAAGTTAGCTTGTCTGGACCAGGGCCCACTTGCACAAAGCGATCTTTGACTATTGTAAGCCTATGTTAAAGTATGGGAGTTACGATCATCTTAGCGCTAAGATCGCTTTGTGCAAGTGGGCCCAGGCAAACAAGTGCTGGTAATGAGACCGATGATCCACGCTCTTGTGGCAGGACACATATTCTGTCTGGTCCCAATTTTATAAACCTACTGAATGCCACTTTGCCTATATGCTGTAGGTATCTCATCTCTTAGTAACCTTGTGAGATCAACTAAATTCAAGATCTAGGTTTTATAAACCTGCTTTGAAGTTTTCGTTTGAATTGTATGACCTAGGTTTTACAATTGAATTTTTAAATACTGGCCTTTTGATATAAATATAATGTCACAAGTATTTTCACATGAAGATTCCATGGTGTGAATCGAACCTGCAAAGTTTTGTAATCCACTGTTTTCACACTTAGCAACCGGGACAGGTGATGAAAGGTTGTTCAATTTTACATGTCATGACTTCAGCTGTGTGCATGCTGCATGTGGTCTTTCTCTCGCACGCCTCGATCGATTTCCTTTTATATCGCGAAACACTGTATTGTTTCACTATAAGGTATCTCGATGTTTCCATATTTTGTTCTGGTATTTCTAACATTTTGACGACCCTCGGGTTTTCCTTTGCTCGCGGTTTTACATTTTCGACCAAAACCTCGGAGTCGTGTTTTACATTTTCGACCAAAACCTCGGAGTCGTGTTTTATCTTTAACGTAACAACCGAAGGGGAGTCGGGTTTATAACAGGCTCCAGCAACCCATGTTGGTCGTAAGAAGCGACTTAGTGGATCGGGTGGTCACACACTCTGACATGGTTGATTGTAGTGAGTGAGTGAGTGAGTGAGTTGGGTTTAACGCCGCTTTTAACAGTATTCCAGTTATATCGCGGCGTGTCAGCTTAATGTGGGAGGAAAGCCCGAAGTGATGCAGGTCTCAGACGTTTACCACTTCGGTGAAACCCACGAGCACGGGTATGGTGCTGACAAACCTAGAAACATAATCGGGGCGAACCGGGATTCGAACCCACAATCATAGGTTTCTGGCGTGCCCAAGGGACGCAACTCTGCACAGCGAATCGCGGCGCCTTAGACGACTGGGCCACCCGTGCCCCCGGTTGATTGTATGTTGCTCATAATATTAACCACTGGTGTGTGTGCCCAGAATAGATTATTTCCAGGCTGTTGTCATATTGCTGGAATATTAGTGAGGCGTTAAATTACAAACCATCCGAGCCCTAAACCAGTCTTTTCTTTTGGGATCTTTCGGAATCCGAGCAGGGATATTTGAAGCCGTGTCCGTTCTTTTGCTGATGAGTGATTATGGGTTTAGGCTGTTTTTAGCGACGACACTAGAAGCGGCACAAACATAGACACATAAACAAGGCAAAACTGGGTTCGAACCCAGCGATGTTGATGCTAGCTTCACGTTTCTGTCACGTCTGCACCTGAACTATTATGAGTTATGTTGTCATGGCAACTCACGTTTCTCTTCAGTTTCTTAACCTTATGTCTGACCAGCCATCCCTTGACGTAACGCTGGATGTTGGTGGCGGCGTACTGGCGACGTTGTTTGTCCAGACGGTAGGCGTGGTATTGGCTGCAACGACATCGAAGGTGATGTCAACCACAGCAAATCAATAAACAGAGACAGATAGCGTTGACAGAGACACAATGCACACAGATACAATAGACAGAGACAAAATAGACCTGTACGATAGACATGGACACAATAGCATATACGGTAGACAGAGACACAATAGACATATACGACAGACAGAGACACAATAGACCTATGCGATAGACATAGACACAAAAGAAAACACGACAGAGACACAATAGACATATACGACAGACAGAGACACAATAGACCTATACGATAGACATAGACACAAAAGAAAACACGACAGAGACACAATAGACATATACGATAGACAGAGACACAATAGACCTATACGATAGACATAGACACAAAAGAAAACACGACAGAGACACAATAGACATATACGATAGACAGAGACACAATAGACATATACGATAGACAGAGACACAATAGACATATACAATAGACAGAGACACAATAGACAAACACGACAGACAGAGACACAATAGACATATACGATGGAGAGAGGCACATTAGACGTTTCGGACCGGTGTTTTTGTCAACAACGATCAGTCCCACAAATATTGCCAGAGTAAGTGTATCGTGGAAAATATTTCCTAGACAAAGTAAAAATCATGGGACTACTTTCCCCACATATGGTACAAAGGAACAATTTCACGACAGGAACGTGTAATCGTTGACATTAATATCTTTACAACAAGCATAGTAAAAGTCGCATTGAAAGAATACGATAGTTGAAATCTATGTCACCTCTGGCCTAATTGATATGACAGCTTCTAAAGTGACACTTAAAGATATATTGTAGCTGTCAAAGTTACATGATGTAGAGTTTAAATATGTTTACATGCAAGGAAATGGGTTTAAACTTTTACTTTAACAACGCGCATATTTACATGACAAATCCAATCATGTTAAAACCAATACGTATCGTAGCCTGGTGCGTACCATACGTATCTTTCAATGCAGCCGTACTCACAAAGTAACAAGTGAATGATAAATGAAACCCTTTGTTCGATATTAATAAAGTGTGGTATTACGGGCAGCTTGTGTTGTATACTCCCCAGGGAGCTGAGAATGGAAATCGAGCGCACACTGATCCATTGACCGGTTTAATAATGCAGCGCTTTAAACATGCTTTAGGTTGTGGGTTTGGCGCATTATTAATATGCTTATTATTATCATGAATCATTATTCCCAGGATGGACAGGACATACACTGTTCCAACACAACATAGGAATGTCGACTTACGCGAACAGATCAGCGTGCGGTTTCTCTTTGTCGTTCTTCTTCCCTTTCCGTGACGTCATACTGCCTATCTTGGATAGAGAGCTGGACAATGGTAAAAGAAATCGAAAATTTCACACTTTAATCTTGATTTGTCGTATTTTTTTAATACCAAAAATAACAAGATATTTCCACTTCTTCTTCCTACCGTTTTAATCTAGAGGAAGAATGGCTGAATTTGAAACAAAAATGAATTTTGAGTTACGTCAAAATCTCTGTCGTGCGTTACACGTTGAACGTGAAGAACAGAAATACAAATAGTTTTTCCAAATTTTAAATCAGCATGTGCGTAATAAAACCGTTGTTTTCACCAACCAAAACGTTAATAATTACTTTGTTTTGAAAAAGAACATTCTTAATTTGACACATACCTAGACACGGAGGAGTTACCTTCCCTTGCTTCCTCCAGCCTCCATATACGGTATTCATCCTCCCACAGCCACGTGCTGGGAGGGGGCGGGCTCTCTCTCCGGGGGGTCAGGTCGGTCCTACCACGTACAAATGAAGCTAATTAAGGGTTTGTTAATCATGGGGACATTGTTAAAGTGGATGTGTGAGTATTTCTCCATCTTAGATCCATATACTGACTGTTGATTGAAAGGTTATGTAACGACGAGTCATAGCAACCACGGCGCCGTATTACGACAGAGATAACGACCCCAACTGACTCACGTCAGCAACCCGGCCTCTGTTCTAAGAGGGGAGGGGGTAGGTTAAAAAAGGTAAAAGAGGCTGAACTAAGAGATGCCACTGAGAAATTAGTATAAAATACAAATCTCGTCACGCCGAAGACCCGGGTTCGATTCTCACATGGGTACAATGTGTGAAGCCCATTTCTGGTGTCCCCAGGTGATATTGCTGGAATATTTCTAAAAGCTGCGTAGGAACATACTCACTCACTTACTCTGTTTTAAGAGATCTGCACAGATTTTGTTAGAGACAGAATATTTTGTCGGTCACTCCCTTGTAATACGTACTTTTTTGTTTGTTAAAGGAACAAATGTTCTGAAGAAAAAACAAGAAACATCCGGCATGTCTAAATTATTATTATTTTTTTTTATATTATTGTCTTAAACACTCATCCCCAACCCCACCCCACCCCACCCCACCCCACCCCACCCCACCCCACCCCACCCCACCCAACCGTGTACTCTCACCAATCCAAGCATATGAAAAGGTTAATCCTTTAGGGAAACCTACCTGACTTCGTACAGATGCCCATATTTAGGGTTGGCCACGTACTGTCTTTGCCTGTACTCCATCCACTTGCCCTTAGGGAGCGCCTTCTCATAGTGGATCTCTACAGAATAATAAACACTGAGAATTAAATTATGTTCTTGTAGGACATGTAGGAACATTGTGAGAAACACCGCATCCAGAAAGATTACAAACAGATTGGAGATGTTCACGTCGTTCTCCATGGAAAACCTGGACCTGGGCCCATTTGCACAAAGCGATCTTAGCCCTACAAATATTGTAAGCCTATGTTAAAGAATGGGAGTTACGATCATCTTAGCGCTAAGATCGCTTTGTGCATGGGGGCCTTGAAAATATTCATGCACCGTACTGCATTTCCCTGTGGTTAAAGCCTTGGCTCACCATGCCATACAGTTGGTACGATTCCCCGGATGGAGGAAGGTTCGTCCTTTAGCCCCGTCATGATTATTATTGCACTGATATGTTGAGGGGCATTCACGCGCTTGTGTGTGCGCGCGTGTGCGTGTGCGTGTGCGTGTGCGTGTGTGTGACTGTTTGTACTAGTCCGGACTAATGCCGGTTTATAGACCTAGCCCTCTGAGTTACTATGCCGCTGTGTACGTCCGAGCCGACCAGTCCTTGTTTTACCCCTTTAAAATGCCAAGCGTCAGGCAGGGTAATACCAAGTACCATATATAATGGGTGGGCTTCTCGGCAGGATAAAGCCAACGGATAAAAACGATATCCGTTGGGGTCATATGCGGATAGAGATGCAAATATCAAAGGTCAAGTAGGGACTACTTTCACTGTTTATAAACAAATATGACATTGTCATTCGGCGATCGAGTAAGAATTAACCATCGGGAATGTGGAGAAACTCTATATACCATCTTTTTTACGTGTTTTGGTATGATGGAAGATGGAACCACCGACCTTCTGCTTTATCCGGGCAGACGTTCTATCCACTACAGCCGCCAAAATAACACTTTGAATGTGTCATGTATCTTTCACAGTGAAATCGTCGTGTTTCCAGGATTAACAATTCAGCGGTACGTATTGTGGGTCGGTTTATGACATATACATTCCTAACAGTAGCCATCAGGGAAGTAGTGTTGCTGGACTTACAATCCGGATTAACGAGGTTTTACGGTACAAGAGAACTTCCATCTTTGGAGAACAGCCAAACCATTTGTGACAGTCCCCACCCGACTGAGACCCGTAAAGATCCGGGGTAGAATAGGTCTTCAGCAACCCATGCTTGCTGTAAAAGGCGACAATGCTTGTCGTCAGAGACGAATAACGGGATCGGGTGGTCAGGCACGCTGACTTGGTTGATCATCGATCCCATTTGCGTGGATCGATGCGCATGATATCAATCACTGGATTGTCTGGTCCAGACTAGATTATTTACATACCGCCGTCACATAGCTGGAATATTGCTGAGTGCGGCGTTAAACAACAAAACCAACCAACCAAACCACCCGAGTGATCCACCCTTTCGAACCCTAGGAGAACAAAGTTGACGGCCGTTCAAAACGAACTAGATATTTCCACAATTGACTAAGAGGGCACGACACTTCACAATGTCAGCCAGGGATAGGCGGTTGGTCTCTGATCTCTGATGGTCGCATTCATCCTCGTCGTCAGGAAGCCATGTCAAGAGATGCTATATTGACCCAACAAACGCCTAGGTAACAGAGAAGGACTCATAACGTGACGCTTAAATCACCCTGAAGAAATAATTAACTGTGTTACATCAATGCGTGCACCAGATGGTCTGGCGTCAAGGTGACAACTTTCACACATGCGTGTATGGTACCGCAACACAGCCAACGTTTGACGCAGATAGAAGTTTCGTAATCAGAAACGTAATGGTATCTACTCCAAAGGGTTGGATTTAGATGTGTGTCTTCACAATTTGAGCCAATGTT
>NW_025964372.1:16568452-16763452 GCF_023055435.1 Haliotis rufescens | reverse complement strand
ATCGCACCACGTCATTTCAACATGCCATTCATACGTCTTTCCCCATCTCACCCGCGTCAATTCAACATGCCATTCATACATCTCCCTCATCTCACCCGCGTCAATTCAACATGCCATTCATACATTTTTCCCATCGCGCCACGTCAATTCAACATGCCATTCATACATGTTCCCATCTCACCCACGTCAATTCAACATGCCATTCATACATCTTTCCCATCTCACCCGCGTTAACTCACCATGATTCATTACTGCAGGCAATAAGGACCCTGCTACTTCTCTCCCTAATCAACTCACTCACTCACACAATCACCCCTTCCCCAACTCACTCACTCTTTTAACCGACCACCCACACGGGTATCAGTACTTAACAACATACCGACATATGTGTTCTTGTTAGACTCTATCTTGGGTATGTCTTCAGTCCAGGGCTTGCGTCTTGTGGCTCTCTTCTCCCGTCTGTCCGCCAGCACGTGGTTGCTCCTGGTGACCACGCTGTTGTTGCTGGCGGTGAGGGAACTGGGGTCAGACTTGGAGAACGTTGATGTTGACTCAACGCGGTTCTGGAGAAGAAGGACATTTATTGTAACATCTAATAATAAGTTGGAAATGCATGACAGACTCTTGAATCAACTCCATGCATTTGTTTGTTTTCTAACGCCGCAATATTCCAGCTATATATGCATGACGGCGGTCTGTATATAATCGAGTCCAGACCAGACAATCGAGTGATTGGCAGTATGCGCATCAATCTTCGCAATTGGGACACGATGACATGCATCAGCAAGCCTGACCACCCGATCTTGTTAGTCGCCCCTTGCGACAAGCTGGCTTGCTGAAGCGCTATTCTAACCTGAGTGTGCCATGGCAGCCGTAGAGATTTCAATGAACATTGGCTGGTTCATTGCCCTTAATGTAATGTTGAAGTGAGTGAGTGAGTTGGATTTAACGCCGCTTTTAACAGTATTCCAGTCATATCACGGCGTGTCAGCTTAATGTGGGAGGAAAGCCCGAAGTGATGCAGGTCTCAGACGTTTACCACTTCGGTGAAACCCACGAGCACGGGTATGGTGCTGACAAACCTAGAAACATAATTGGGGCGAACCGGGATTCGAACCCACAATCATAGGTTTCTGGAGTGCCCAAGGGACGCAACTCTGCACAGCGAATCGCGGCGCCTTAGACGACTGGGCCACCCGTACCCCCGTAATGTTGAAGGTGAAACGGTGTTTGACGTCGGTTATTGCACTTCTATAGCGATATGCGAGTGGGTGTCTGACCGAGCCATACCTGTTTTGGCGTCTTTTGACATGGTGCGACCAGGGAATCGAACCCCGACCTCTCGCTCTGACATTGTTTCATCGCCCTGAGCCTTTACAACAAATACAATATACCATCGATAAACATAACATCACTTTGCGTGTTGGAGCCTTTCAAATCAGACATACGAATTAGGTATGTTTGGAATACGTTTGACGTCAGCCGTGTTTCTGAGAGCTCGGCAGAGTTGCGTCCTTTGATCGTGGTTCGAATCCCGGTCAGCCCTGTTTCTAGGTTTGTCAGTACCATACCCATACTCGTAGGTTTCACCACA
Source organism: Haliotis rufescens (assembly GCF_023055435.1). NCBI lineage: Eukaryota > Metazoa > Mollusca > Gastropoda > Lepetellida > Haliotidae > Haliotis > Haliotis rufescens. The sequence continues at coordinate 16,761,858 of NW_025964372.1, read as the reverse complement.
GTGGTAAACGACCTACATCACTTCGGATTCTCCTCCCACAAAAAGTTGACACGCTGTGATACAGTTAAAATACTGTTAAATCAAACTCACCCACTCCCCCTTAGGGCCTCTTTTAGCTTGCAACTCTAGAATTGTTTTATCAACCCCGGTCACTCGCACTCGAACCAAGTCGCCAATTGGCTCAAAACGACTTCCATAAGCCTACATTAAACTATCAGAGTTACAATAATCTTAGTTCTTAGTTCTACAATACATTACAATAATCGTTTCGTGCATGTGTGCAAAGTGGTTGACATAGATTCCATTCGTCACCACTCGCCCCTTTCCGTAACCTGCTATTCGGCTTGTCCCGGAATAACACGAGTTGGTCACGAATGATCTCGGGTACTACTACACAGTCATCAAAGTAACTCATTGGGTCCGTCCAATCCCCATTTCGTCAGTTTTTACGGACAAAACTTTGTAACAGTCAGTTCATGTGATGGTGAACTTTTACAGCCACATTTAGCATTCGTGACCAACTCGTGTTATTCCGGGACAAGCCGAATCTTCTTGAAGGTTACGGAAAGGGGCGAGCTGGCATTTGATTGTTACGTGTACTGACCGTTCGAAATCGAGGCTGCGAGTTACCGGACTTGGAACTGGTGGCGAGCGACATGTTGAGTGACTCTGACCCCGTGGCCCTGGAGGTCCGTGACCCGCTGGACAGCGAGGGCAGGCCATGGTTACACGGCCAGTTGGTCCAGCTCTTCTGAAAGAGGGCGTGGTTCCTTAGGATCTGCGCGTTGTTCATGTCGAGTTGCAACACAACACAGACGATGATGGAATGTGACTGAAATTAAAAATGGCATAAGTGATTATTGTTGTTATTGTTGTTGTTGTGGATCCCTTTGCCTTCCACTTATCATTTTCAACTTCCAGGGGAGTATACAACCCAAGCTGCCTACGGGCGCCAGAGGGTTTTTACATCCACCTCACATATATCTTTTCATATTCCCGGATGTATCCCGAATGCATGAGAACCTCTTTTATTTGATAGTTATTTTGGATGGGTTTTTTTACATTCTGTATTTAGTACTGTGGACAGGGAAAAAGATGAATGACATGGATCATGAAATAAAAAATACTCGCTGAATATAATTGATCTCTTTTTAAGTCTTTTCGTAATAAAACCAAGTCATGTTATATTATGTACCAGATTGTTTTAAAAATTCTTCCATAGACAAGGGAGTAAAATAAATGACAATAAAAGTCCAGTTTCCGACCATGTCGAAGTAGGCTGGAGTTATAGTTATAACCTTACGAGTCTACGCATAATCCAATCAAGAAGATGCTTCTAAATCAGCAAAAACATTCTTTTTTATCGAATCTCAATGGAAGTGCACTGAAGGCATCACCTTGTACAATAAATAACCTTGCATTTAACCCTTTGTCCCCTTCTTTACACACTTTGTCCCTCCACATATGTACTAATCTCACATCTTTGTTTGTTTATTGTTTAACGCCACACTCTTCAATATTCCAGCTATATGACGGCGGTCGATTCTGGACCAGACAATCCAGTTACTGACACCATGAGCATCGATCTACGCAAATGGGATACGATGACTTGCATCAACCAAGTCAGCGAGCCTGACCACCCAATCCCGTTAGTCGCTTCTTACTTCTAGTGCACCATACTTTCACGTTGGATCGAGACCCAGATTACGTCCAAGGTTTGTAGGAGCCAATGTACGCATTACCTGCTGGCCTACCAAACCGTCTGAACAATCAGGCATATACGCCGTTTATATCAGGGGTGGTGAGGTAACCTTATAGGCAGTGACGTTTCACCACATGAAATCATGGATTCACAACATAGATACAAAAATCTAATTAATAGTCCCCCCCCCCCCCTTCCCCACCTCCCCCCACCACGCACACACAAACACCGATATATAAATACATAAATACATAAATACATTCCTAAATAGTCTTTTCAAGAACGGTCACTTTTGAAAAATATCGTACGCGTAAAAAGGGTTAATATACAAGTGCAGCCGATATGAGCTTATGGTTGTTGGTCAAGCACAGTGTTTCGAGATGCATTTTGTACTTAAGTTTAAGACACAATGTTCGACGATGAAGCACAATGGTCTTGTAGTGTGGTGCTTACGTCGTGTCGTCACGGACCATTGTACTGTGAAAGGATGTTTACTCAGCGTTTTGTAGTTTGTTTATCATGCGATGGTCGCGAGTTGGTATTGATTTTGTCAAGATAGCAACATCAACCTGCTTATGCCCGGGAAGTTACAGGTGCGAGCCTCACTCAACACGCACTATATCACACTGTACACCATCAGACGCTAGATGTGTGGTCGGGACGTTTCAATAACGTTATTGACAGTTTCGACATCTGATACCAAATCGATGGACTGTGGAGACTAACACAAACACAAACTTATTTTATGCAATATGAAGACAAACGAAACGTTAATATTTCTTTTGCCTTTTTATGTCATCCATGGCGTGCTTCTGCGGTGTCACACTGGGCAAGTGACTTCATTCAAATGGGTCTCTGTTCACCCATCAGGGAATAGGTACCCGAAATGTCAGATGGATGAAAAAAAACCCTCTAGCGCCCGTAGGCAGCTGTATACTCCCCAGGGAGTTGAGAATGATGCAACGAATCTTTGGTTACCCCTGTGCATGTCCTTACTTATCGGAGTGCTGCGCCTTAGTTACCATACCCCTTGGTTACCTCTTGAATATTGTAAGTTACCCGAGTGCATCGCCTTAATTACCGTAGCCCCTAGTTACCTGAGTGACTTCTTGTTACCTCGGTAACACCCTTTGGTTATCCCCTTGAATTCCCTTCGTTAACAGAGTGAACCCCCCTTGTTACCGTACCCTTGGTTACCCCGTGATTCTCCTGACTTACCGGAGTGAATGCCCTTTGTTACCCTATTCTTTGGTTACCCCAGTGACTCCTCACCGAAGATACATTGGTTACCCCATGGTTCTCCTGACCTACCGGAGTGAATCTCTTAAGTCACCGTACCCTTGGTAACCCCGTGATTCTCTTGATCTACCGGAGTGAATCTCTTTAGTCACCGTACCCTTGGTTACCCCATGGTTCTCCTGACCTACCGGAGTGAATCTCTTTAGTCACCGTACCCTTGGTTACCCCATGATTCTCTTGACCTACCGGAGTGAATCTCTTTAGTCACCGTACCCTTGGTTACCCCATGGTTCTCCTGACCTACCGGAGTGAATCTCTTTAGTCACCGTACCCTTGGTAACCCCGTGATTCTCTTGATCTACCGGAGTGAATCTCTTTAGTCACCGTACCCTTGGTTACCCCATGGTTCTCCTGACCTACCGGAGTGAATCTCTTTAGTCACCGTACCCTTGGTTACCCCATGATTCTCTTGACCTACCGGAGTGAATCTCTTTAGTCACCGTACCCTTGGTTACCCCATGATTCTCCTGACCTACCGGAGTGAATCTCTTTAGTCACCGTACCCCCTGGTTACCCCAGTGAATCCTCACCAAAGTTATTTCGGTGACCTCATGGTAACCCCCGTCCACGTGGATCTCCTGACTTAACGGAGGGAATTCCCTAAGTTAGCGTATCCCTTGGTAACCTCAGTGACGCCACGCCTTAGTTACCTTGGTGACAACCCATGGATATCTCGGAAATGTCCTTAGTTAGCGTACCCCTTGGTAACCTCAGTGACGCCACGCCTTAGTTACCTTGGTGACAACCCATGGATATCTCGGAAATTTCCTTAGTTAGCGTACCCCTTCGTCACCTGAGTGACTCCTCACCCCAGGTACATCGGTGACTTACCATGGTTACCCCTGTGAATCCACTTAGCTGCCGTAGCGAAGCCGTTTGTTGCTGATCGATGCTCATGATATTAATCACTGGATTGTCTGGTCCAGTTTCGATTATTTACAGACAGCGGTCATATAGCTGGAATATTGCTGAGTGTGGCGTTAAACAACCAACCAACCAACCGTTTGTTGCTTTGGTGACGCATGTGTAGTTACTTCAGTGGATGAGTTACCTTCAGTGACGTCTAAGGTCACGCCCTTACTAGCTCTCCTCTCTAGCGTTCCCCTGCTCTTGTCATTATATGTCGACGACATAGGTGTTATGCTGTTTTCACTATCTCTCTCATGTAGAAATATCCAAACTTCTACCAAACCACAACAATCACTTTTGTATTAAAACACTGAAGCTCTTCTCCAGTGACGGTCTATGTACATACCAAAATATCTCTACGAATGGCCGTATATGTAAAAATTGAAAAATAATGTTTATCCAGTATAAGAGTATGAAAATCTTGTCCAAATTCATCAATACCATCTTCAGAAATGACAAATATTGAAATGTTGAAGCGTGTATGACATTCTTGTCACTTTAATTCTGTCCTATTTTTCATTGTAATTTTTAATCTCTATATGTATTTGAACAATACGCCTGTCATCTTGATATTATTATTATTATTATTATTATTATTATTATTATTATTATTATATTATGAATTTATATTTGAATTATATAATTATAATTTATATTATAATTTTTCTCATGTACCACCGTTGGTGGGTCTTTTTGAGAAATAAACTGAACTTGACACGCCAGTGACACCTCCCGTGGAGTTAAACCATATGCCAAAGAACTAAAAAGAAAACAAGAAAACAAAACTCGCGGGAGTTCGATGAGGTTTGAATTACAACCCGTCTCCTAGCGGTGTTAAATATTAACTGTTTTTCTATTATGTTCCGTAGGTAAGATGCTCGTGACCTTTGCCCCCTGGGATGCAGCCCGGCGACACAGCTCGCCCTCCGTGGATTTGTCTCAGTACAATACAACGATGCTTTACCCGTTGTCATGGACGCCATTGTCAACAACATGCAGTGTCAACATCCAAGTTCGTTTTTTTATAGTGGGCATGATTGAACAAGAATTCGTGAAAATCATATCATGTTCTTATTTGTTGGCCAAAAAACCTTCACATCCTGCTTTCTACACTAAAAGGATGCCAGACCTACCCTTAAAGTACCAGGAGCATTAAACTTAGAAACATACAAAACAAACCCACGCCGCTAACCTGTTCTACTTCCTTTATTCTATTATTGAGAATAACACGATATAATTAAACTGACGGACAAAAGAAAGTATACACTTGGAATCGGATTTGTCCAGACAATTACAAACGTTATCAAAACGTTACGAGACTGAAAACAGTCGCCGACACCCTTTGAACATAATGGGTCCTTTACACAGGATGGCGACCATTGTACCTCCCGTGTGCGACCATAAAATTTGCAAGGTCGTAGTTGGAGGCTCAAAGGAGGCAGAATAATTGCCTAGGTCGTTCGTAGGTGGTACACAGGAGGTTCAGACATCGCCATGGACGCCATGGTCGCCGTGAATTTTTGAACATGTTCAAAACAGTCGCACAAAGGTCGCCGGGGAGGTTGGTTGCTCAAAGGTGGCTCAAAGGAGGCAGAGGGAGGAATATGCATTGCCGTTGTTGCAGAATGAAGGCACAGCGATCGCCCAATGGTCGCCAGGTAGTAGATGCGTTCTGCTGAAATATTTTCCCGTCAATCTGGGCGATGCTTCTGCCTTCCTTGTGTCTCCTTTGGGCGACCAACAGCGTGCATTGAACGATTACTGTTGCGATCGCCGTGCCTCCATTCGGCGACCACGGCAACCCTTGAGACACCATGGCAATGCTTCTGCCTCTTTTCTGCCTCCTTTGAGCAACCTGTAGTGCCTCCTCACCCTGCCTTTAAATAGACGGCTTGTACCTGCAGTGTTTCATTGTAGTTGCAGGCGCTGAACAACTCGAGCAGTTACTGCTGAACAAATGCTGGAGCAGTTACATAGAAACATGATTTTCTGGGTTTTGGCGACCATTGAGCGTCATGGCAAGTTTTTGATCGCTCAAAGGTGACACAACGGTCGCAGCCCTCCAAAACGCAGCTATGATATCCGTATGAAACACATCACCATCCAATTATTTCTTGTTTTCTTCATCATCAAACATGGGTGTGTACTTTCTTTTGGCCGACTGATTGCTTTGATTAATATTATTTAAATGCCAGAGGTCGAAACCGTGAAGCCAACTTGGGGTTAGTGGAGACTCCGGGTGAGAATGTAGGTCTCAAGCAACCTATGCTGGTTGTACGAGTCTCTGAATGGACAAGGTGGTCAGGCTCGGTGACTTGGTTGATTGCACGTCATTGCATCCCGATAGCGTTGATCGATGCTCATGGTGGACACGACTCGATAATTCACAGAGCATTACGTAGCTGGAATATTGCTGAGTGCAGCGTAAAAACAACACAGACATCCTGCAAGACGTGACTTTGTGATAACACCTTGTCATCCCGTCATCTAGTATCGCCATTCGTTATCTATGGAATCCTAGAAAGGACATTGTCGCGTTGTCGTCCTTACAAAAAACAAGCCAAAAGTGTCAAAATTAACCAAAGCGCGACATTGCGTCAACGCGACATATTTGGACCTTGAAAAAAGTCGCGTTGTCGCATTGTCGCCCTTGGGTAAAATGGGAAATATTATTCAAAGCGCGACAATACGACAAATGGCCAAAATGTCGCATTGTCGCGCTTTAGTTATTTTGACACTTTTTCTTGTTTTTGTCAATGCGACAATGCGACAACACAATGCGACAATGTCCCTAGGATTCCATAGTTAACTGTTAATCCTTTTATCTTTTCATACTTTAACATAGATCGTGTCATGGCGTTGAGCTGGCCGATTTGTGTTTGATAACTGGGGCTAGGCTCAGTCAAATTGGCATTCCGAGAAAGCTGATTCAAGTTGTTCAAACACAACTTTTCTTTTGCATTGTAATATGCTACTCAACATTTGACAGGGATACGGAAATATTTCATACTGTGACGTAACACGACGACAACGTATTGAACTGTGTATTTATGTTTAATCAACTTGAAATGTTGCACATGCTTCAGTTCCCTTGGCAATATCGAATACTATTGGTATGACAACATATCCGAGCAATCAGTCACATTCAGACCCCAAAGGGTGAGTAGTATGTATCATATAATACATGTTACGTCTCACTTTCACACATGTCACTAATTGCACTGTCCGACCACACACGGACAATGGGCAACACACCATGGTCCCACTACACTTCTCTTCATCATCACCTTGCTTGTAGCACAATACGTTTTGATTATGTGACGTTGTAGGTGACATACATCACTTCACATTGTCAAAGACACCTCGGTTGTCAATTGAAGTCTTGTCGCCCAAAGCGCCGCAATTCCCTGTGCAGAGTTGAGTCCCTTAGGTGGGCCAGGATACTACGATCATTCGTGAATAAGATTCTAGGTTGTCAGCACCATACCCATGCTGTAAGGTCTTCATCACTTTGCGCTTTCCTCCTGACAGGCCGTGATATGACTGCAATTTGACTGCTGAGAACCCGCATAAGACAGGCATAGGCAGCTTGGGACTTATTATGACAAGCATAGGTTGCTGGAGACCTATAAAGACATGCATAGGTTTCTGGAGACCTATTAAAACATGCATAGGTTTCTGGAGACCTATTAAGACATAAATAGGTTTCTGGAGACCTATTATGACAAACATAGGTTGCTTGGGACCTATAAAGACATGCATAGGTTTCTGGAGACCTATAAAGACATACAAAGGTTTCTGGAGACCTATTATGACAAGCATAGGTTGCTGGAGACCTATTATGACAAGCATAGGTTACTGGAGACCTATTATGACAAGCATATGTTGCAGGAGACCTATTATGACAAGCATAGGTGTCTGGAGACCTATTAAGACAAGCATAGGTTACTGGAGACCTATAAGACATGCATAGGTGTCTGGAGACCTATTAAGACATGCATAGGTTTCTGGAGACCTATTAAACATGCATAGGTTGCTGGAGGCCAATTAAGACATTCATAAGTTTCTGGAGACCTATTAAGACGAGCCTTGGATACTGGTGACCTTCAAGGCGAGCCTAGGTTGCTGACCTATTGAGACATGCACAGGTTTCTGGAATCCTATTAAGACATCCATAGGTTTCTGGAGACCTACAAAGACATGCATAGGTTTCTGGAGACCTATTAAGACATGCATAGGTTGCTGGAGACCTATTGAGACTACCATAGTTTTATCTTGAACCTATTCTGCCATAAAAAAAAGTGTAGGTCAGACAAGAAACTGGCATGAAATGAAACGCGTTGCGTAGGGCGTTTTCATACTCCATCGGATCCAGACAGTGTTGTCACTTAATTGATCGATTAATGACATCGACTTTGTTGCTCGATATATAAGTGTTTCGTTCGACGTCTGTCAGAATATTGATGCAGTTACTTCTTCCCCGAAAACAATGACCATAATTGCATTTGTTCAAAGTAACGATTTTTACTGGCAACCGTAGTTATACCTCATATGATGCATTGTGGAGACACTTGTGCATGGTCTCCATTACAGCGTAACAAAGAGTTAATTTCATACATGAATATGTTTATCTTTTTTAACAGGGGTTTCTGCTTCTGGAAGCTGACAGATAAAAGGTTGCTGACTGTGATGCATTGAAGCAAGCATGACGCTGTCGATGACGACGACACAGCGCTGCACACGAGCTGGTGGTTGGTACAAAAAGGTCTGCTTTATGCTGCTCCCTAGGGAGAGGTTATAGAGCAGAGTATAGGAATCTCAAACTGTCTTCATTTTCATATCTTGTCCATATTATCTCCATTATCATAGGTTGCCCATATTGTCTACGTTGTCATACGTTGCCCATATATTGTCTACACTGTCCATATTGTCTACATTGTCATACATTGTCGATATTGTCTACATTGTCATACGTTGTCCATATTATCTACATTGTCATATGTTGTCCATATTGTCTACATTGTCATACATTGTCCATATTGTCTAATTGTCATACATTGTCAATATTATCAAAATTGTCATATGTTGTCAATATTATCTACATTGTCATACATTGTCCATATTGTGTACATTGTCATACATGGTCCATATTGTCTACATTGTCAAACTTTGTCCATATATTGTCTACATTGTCATACGTTGTCCATATATTGTCTACATTGTCATACATTGTCCATATTATCTACATTGTCATATTTTGTCCATATTGTCTACATTGACATACATTGTCCATATTATCTACATTGTCATATGTTGTCCATATTATCAACATTGTCATACATTGTCCATATGGTCATACATTGTCCATATTGTCTACATTGTCATACCTTGTCCATATTGTCTGCATTACATCGCTACTGCATTTAGCTAACGGATAATACACATTATATCAGTAGAATTTGTGTCCGTTGTTTGGCTTATAAGAAACATATATTATCTAGTATCCGTCATGGCGTCTGGTCACGTGATAATAGTTCGTCTTCAATGCGATTTGATGTATTTACTCATGTACTTAGTAGCCATACTGATATCTAGTTTATGTGATGATATCTAGATTATGTGATATCTAGCTTATGTGATGATATCTAGTTTATGTGATAGCTAGTTTATATGCCATCTAGTTTATAAGAAAATATCTTGTTTATGTGATATCTATTATGTTATTATATCTTGTTCCCGTGATGATATCTAGTTTATATTCTGATATCTAGTTTATATTCTGATATGTGATATCTTGTTTATACGCTGATATCTAGTTTAAATCATAGCTAGTTATGTCATATGTAGTTTATACGATGATATTTAGTTTATATATCTATTTTACGTGATACCTGGTTTATATGATGATATCTCGTTCATATGATATATAAATTATAAGATGATTTATTGTTTATGTGTTAATATCTATAATTTTATATAATGATATCGTGTTTATGTGATATGTTTTGTATGTGATGACATAGTTAAAATGATGACATTTAGTTCACACGGTAATATCTAGTATCTGTGATAATATTCTTATGGAAACGAAAAAGGGAACAATGAAAAATATAGGGAAATAAGCTTTGCTGTCAGTACATTTGAAACAGCGCGCATACAGATTCAACACATGTCAGAATCAAATGTTGAGATGTGTTTGTGTGCATTGTTTCAAAAGCGTTTTTGTAGACAAGGCTGGGAACCAATGTTAGCATATCATTTTACTGTGTCTAAAACTGAGTGTTCCCTTATTTATTTCCGTCAGTATATTTAGTTATACGATGTTGTCAATTCTTTAACGTTAAGTCACCCAATGCCATCGCAAGTTAATGTCCACCTCTCCGGCTGTTTCGTTCTTCAGATCATTTTCCAACTACTACACAAACCATTTCAACTCAACTTGAGAAAGTAATATTTTCGTTATCCTCAAGGAAATAGCAATATGAATCCTTATTTCTTTTAGTTAATCAAATAAATATAAAACGTCAAAGCAAACAATCACCAGTCTCGATTATCTGAAAACAGATTTCATTCGGCGTAAAAGGCAAAATAGCTGTCATAACTCTAAGATTGGATCACTGAAAAACAGTGATGAAGAAAAGATCACGCAACACATAACATAACTTTACCCAAACGTTTGAGAAGAGAAAATATAAACATTCGCCTGACAATATGCAAGTAAACTGTAACGTATCTTTCATTAAATAATACACTCAGGATATATGTTTATATTGTAAACATACATATTTTAACTTCATGTAAGTTCTATAAACCAAACAGTATATGTGTATATGTTTACACTTACCTGTGTGTTCCTTCTTCTGCTGTGACTGATTACAGCGGCACCTCGTCTCTAGGTAAGCGATGCCACCTGTGTTAGCGCGACACCTGACAACACAACTGATAACTGATCAATTCCTTAGAAACAGCGTAGCATCCACCTCAGTCGCTGATGCTGCTGAACCAGTCCCGTGGGGGTTCTGAGACAGAATAGGTACCACGTATCCCGTCGTCGTCAAGTGTCGACTAATGAGGGTGCTAACAATGCGTGACCTGGATGATTGTTTGTCATCCTGCCCCTGGATGGTTGGTCGACTATTTAACCATTGTCTACCGGGGCCAAGTTTCACAGGTCGCCGTGGTATGAGTAGAATATTGCTGATTTCACTCACTTATTACAAAGTAGGTTACGTATGCGTGTCTTGAACAGTTCTGTTGCTTTTCTGAATAATCTAGTTAAGTTTTCATGAAATTATACAGACATTTAGAGGTCATCGTGACATATCCTGAATATTGCTGACTCCGACGAAAACAAAATTCACTCACTCACTCTGGGGCCATGGTCCATGCTACCTAGAGTTGTTATAATAGGGGACTTTAAAACGCATCGAAAGGCAACGGCTGCTGTATTTTCTTATAGAGAATGGTGAGATACCTGGCTGACTTAGCATGTACGTTTACCCCGAAGAGGTGGTTCCATGCTCGCAGTGGTGTGTCTTGTCCACGCCTGCGTTAGTGAGTATAGTTTCACGCCACTCTTAGCAATATCCCAGCAACATCACGGCGGAGGACACCAGAAATGGGCTTCACGCATTGTACCCATGTGGCGAATCTAAACCCGGCCTTCGGTGTGACGAGTGAACGCTTTGCCTCTAGACTGCTCCACCTTTGTGGTTAGTGAGTTGAGGATTAACACCGCTGTATACAGTTGCCGATAAGCCCGAAGCGGATGAATTAGACTTTTACTGCTTTTTTGACGACCCGTGAAGATCCGGGTAGAATAGGTCTTCAGCAACCCATGCTTGCCGTAAAAGGCGACTATGCTTGTCGTAAGAGGCGACTAACGGGATCAGGTGGTCAGGCTCGCTGATTTGGTTGATGCATGTTTGTGTGTCCTAGTTGTCGATGCTCATGTTGACAATCACTGGATTGTAATAAAGATGGAATAGTGTTCAGTGCGGCGTTAAACAACAAACAAACAATTTTTTGTGACACTAACAAGGACGTGTATGGTATTGACAGACCGAGGATCACAATCGGAGCGAATATAGAACATAAACCACTATAGCCAAGCACTACCTAAGGGACGCAACTCTGCTCAGCGACTTGCGGCGCCTTATGCAAGTAAGTAGCTTCGTGACCTTTGGGATATAAAATTTCCAACCGAAGAGAATAAAAGTAGTTGCCTGTATTACGATATATTGTATTGATATTGCCGGGAGATTGCATACTCGCACGCTCACTCTAAACTCCTTTATCAGACTGACTGAAAGGTTAGAATTCACGTATCTCTCTATAACCATCCCCCATGACACTATATCACGTTTTAATGCTCTAGTTACTTATACGGAAATCTCTACCAGAACTCTCCGATGTCTGCTGCATGTGATGGCATGGTTGTCATCTGACAAGACGTCTTTGATATATAAGAACAAAACTTAATATTAATTCCACTATGAGAACCATCTTCAATTATAAACAATCATCGTATTTGTTAATTTACTATCAGTTTTCCGCGATAGATAAACAACTCGATCAATATTTCACCAGAACATATGAATGATTAAATACGTATACGCCGTGGCAATTAATCTTCAGAAAGTGTGACCGTATGAACGCCCAAGACGTGGAGTTAAAACACATCTGTGACGTCATTCTATTGTTTGAACGCTCCATTATTTTTTCAGGAATGGAGAGTTGCTTGTCAACTGTACATTATCTTGAAGCAGCATATTTTCAACTACAGAATATTTTGTCAAAGTGTAAAAGTAGGGATGAGTTTTAAGTAGGGGAATATCCTCGTAACTTTCCATTCCTTAAGAAATGGAGAGATACTCGGACATTCCCCTCTACATATAACACCATGGTGTATCTGTACATGTGTTGGAAGTGAGTGAGTGAGTGAGTGAGTGAGTATGGTTTTACGCCACCTTTAGCAATATTCCAGCAATATCCCGGCGGGGGACACAGAAATGGGCTTCACATATTGCACCCATATGGGGAATCGAAACCCGGCTTTCGGTGTGACGAGTGAACGCTTTAACCACTAGGCTACCCCACCGGCCCCGGTAGGAGGTGGACGTGAAAGTTTTTGCACTACCTTTATGATGGCAAAATATGTTTTTGTGAGGTTGAAACATTCCCATTCATCGTGTATACTGTTGTGTTAAGAAAGGGATGAAAGAGAGATCACAATTCCCGCTTAGAAATGAACACGTGTCTTGGCAGTGTCAATGTCACGTGACAATATCCATTCGTTGACCCACGATATCCGGAAAAAACAAAAACCTTTGGCATAATTCTAAAATTTTGCCTCACAATTAAAATCAGCTGAGTCAAAATATACGGATTTCATGCCCTGCTGATATATTTTATCCTTCAAATGAGAGAATAGCTAGTAAAGCACTGGCGGTGGATTTAATCGACTGTATATCCAAATGGCGATCACTTCGGGCTTTTCTCCCACATTAAGCTGACACGCCGTTCTTCAACACTGTTCTATATACTGTTCCAAGCGGCGTTAAACCCAACTCACTCACTCTTTTCGAAGATAATCACTGGTATTCATATGAAATACAAACCATTACCAGTGGAATGAGCGTATGAGTAAAGAGTGATTGTACGAAGCTTCTGCAACCTTTGTTTGGACCATAAGCTACTCGTGACCAACTCGTGTTATTCCGGGACAAGCCGAATCTTCTTGCAGGTTACGGAAAGGGGCGAGTGGTGACGAATGGACCATAAGCATTCGTTACCACTCGCAGATGTCCGTAGCCATGTCCGGAATGACACGAGTGGTTACGAATGTTAACGTGGTGAGCATTCGTAGACGAGCACTGCTTTGTGGAAACCCATGAGTACGGTTATCGTGCTGACAAGCCCAAAAGGGACAGAGTCTTGAATTCGAACCACGGTTCACAGACTGCTGGCTTCTTTCAAATACCAACTTTTAACGTCCTTTTAACGCGGCCGGTGTGTCAGGACCATTCTGTGAAAGTATACTGAACCAAACAAGGTAGAGATCATTAATATCTTTGGGGATAATTTTGTAGACTTAAGTTTGTAAGTTTGTTTGTTTGTTGTTTAATGCTGGTATCAGCAATATTCCAGCTATATGACGGCGGTCTGTAAATAATCGAGTCTGGACCAGACAATCCAGTGATTGACATCATGAGCATCGATCTACGCAATTGGTATACGATGACATGCATCAACCAAGTCAGCGAGCTTGACCACCCGATCCCGTTAGTCGCCCTTTACGGCAAGCATGGGTTGCAGAAGACATATTCTACCCCGGATCTTCACGGGCCGTAGACTTAAGTAAAGTCTGAGCGCACAAATTCATAATAACATTCAAGATCACCAACTTTTATTGTTCAGTATCGAAAACGTCTACAACAGTCGTCGCTGTGACCTACATGACTTCAGACTTCATGCTGGCACGCCGTGATGTTTGTTTCTTTGTTGTTTAACGCCGCACTCAACAACATTCTAGCTATATGACAGCGGTCTGTAATAATCGAGTCGGGTAAATTGTAATCATGAACATCGATATACGGAATTGTGTTACGATGACAAGTCAGTGAGTCGGACCACTTACGGCAAGCATAGGTGAGGTGAAATGCGTCGCGTCGCGTCCAAGATTATTGCACTTATATAGCAACGTGCATGTACGTATGTGTTTGTGCTGCTTGTACTAGACTGGACTGATGCCGATTTATAGTGCTAGCTCACTGAGATACCATGCCGCAGTTGCATGGATACCCCACTCAGACTCCGAGCCGACCAGTCCTTGTTTTTGCCCCTAAATGCCGAGCGCCAGACAGGGTAACAACAAGTACCATCTTTTAACGTCTTTTGGTATGACGCGGCCGGGGATCGAACTCCGGACCTTCTGCTCTCAGGGCGGACGCTCTACCACTAGACCACGGAGGCGGTCTACGGCAAGCATAGTCTCCTGTTACGGCAAGCATGGGTTGCTATTCTATTCTAACCCGGATCTTCACGCTCCGCCTTGATGTAACTGAAATACAGTTCATAGCGGCGTTAAACCCAACTAACTCACTCACTCTTGTCTCCAGGTGATAAAGAAGAACGCGTTAAAATTGTAGTGGTTTATTTTGAGGAAAAACAAAAATATATTTAAAAACTGTACATTTTAGATTTCCGTATAAAATACAACAATAAAATCTCCATGAGCAACTTAGTTTATATATGATGACTGTGGTATTGTTCCCAACGTAACACAGACATTTGAATCACAGTATATGCAGCACGTGCCGTCTATTGACTCGAAACATACAACTTTGTCTTGCTGATTAAACCATTGCGATGACGCTATGGTTGAAGCTGATTCAGAGCTTGTCATTGGCCATTCTGAACGCGCATTCTAACAAGTAAAACTGAAGCAACTATCCCATTATGCAAAATCATAGAGAATCTACTATAAAATGGTTCTAGTCGCCAGAATGTCTTCACCTGACGAGGTCCGATCATGTGGCTTACCAACATGGATAGCCAAGTTACAAAGGGCATACATGCATATACAATACTCGATTCGGCAGATGTAAAAGGACAAACAAACAAAGGACAGACTACCCGTGACCTACATGCAACATGGACAACGGACATCTTGTTGCTGGTATAACCTGGGGCAGAATTATTTATTTTTTGCAGCAATTTACACCCAACCCCTTCCCACAAAGAATGTCAAATTGTCTGTGTCAAAGCACTAAGGCATTTTTCCTGAAAGTTCCTTGTCTGATAGGTGGTGAGTTTCCCAACCTCATGGTACCGTAGACCAGACAAGCGCCGTTCCTTATCAATATATACTGCTCAAAACAAGTCAAAGAAAACCCACAACTGGAAGGCTGTGTGTTGCAATACCACCAACCATGACAAATTAACTGTTGGACTTTTCTTTTCTTCTTTTGAGTGGTATTATTATCAAAACAGTATATTATTATAATAAGTAGTTCATGAATACATGTTATTATTCAGTGTGTGAAAATTTAATTCAGCAGTAATTCAGTGGTTTCGGTCTCTGACTTTTCCCTAAGTTAGTATTATTGTCCCTAGTCAGATGTAGGATAACAGCCCCTGTTGTTAAACATTAACAGAAAGTTTTTGACTGTCAATCGGAAAATCCCCTGACAGTTCCTTGATCTGGAATTCCACCATGGGAAGCGTATGGTCATTTGAGTCAATAACGTAAATCCCTGAATGTAAGACAAAACATCCACGAGTAAACATCTATCTACAAACTCCTAACATCGCTTTTAAAAGAACAGTTGGTAAAGGACGGCAATGACCAGCACCAGTAACATAAGTGTGAGGAGTTTGTGGGACGACTGTGTCTCTGTACCTTCAGGGAGAGGTCTGGTCTTAAAGGGGTACTC
The DNA here is from genome assembly GCF_023055435.1 of Haliotis rufescens. NCBI lineage: Eukaryota > Metazoa > Mollusca > Gastropoda > Lepetellida > Haliotidae > Haliotis > Haliotis rufescens. Next base: position 16,745,511 of record NW_025964372.1, on the reverse strand, counting down.
CATTCTATCTGTCTGGGTCATGATAGCCTCCCGGGCCCCCGACCACGTGCCCGGCCCCCTCAGGCGGTATTGGTAGGGGGTGGTTGGGCCGAAGTAGCACTTGAGTCCGAGTTTCGGATCGGTCAATAGAAGATGACCTTGAACGGAAAGAAGAGTAGCAACAATATTTCACTGTGGTCAGATTAAAAATAAAAAAGCGGACCAGGAACCTACTTCTGTGTCTCTATCCGGGGTAATGGAACCGATCAGTAAAATTGTTTTAGGACCAAAGTATAATTTCTTAACGGTCAAATTCAGCTGACTTCGATGATTGCGTGTCATCGTTTCCCAACTGCATGGGTCGATGCTCATGATACCAATCACTGGTATGTCTGTCAGACTCGATTATTTATATGCTACTGTCAAACAGCTCGAGTATTTCTGATTGCGGCGTTAATCTACGAATGTGTGGCATATGGATGCCTTCCTACGATGGTCGATTGGGACGAAGTGGACAGGGAGGTAGGGTAAGGCGAGGTGAGGTGAAAGGGGGGTTTAACGTCGCGTCCAAGATTATTGCACTTATATAGCGACGTGCATGTACGAGTGTGTTTGTGTGGCTGCTTGTACTAGTCCGGACTGATGCCGATTCATAGTGCTAGCTCACTGAAACACCATGCCGCAGTTTAATATGAATATCCCACTCAGACACAGTATACTGTTTCCGAGCTGACCAGTCCTTGTTTTAGCCCCGTAATGCCGAGCGCCAGACAGGGTAACAACAAGTACCATCTTTAAACGTCTTTTGGTATGACGCGGCCGGGGATCGAATCCTGAACCTTCCGCTCTCCGGGCGGACGCTCTACTACTAGACCACGGAGGCGGTCAGTAAGGTAAGGTCAGGAAAGGAAAGGCACGACACTATGAGGGATAATCCTCAACTCCCCTACTTACCAGCTTTACCCAACACCCAACCGGAGGGCAAATAACACTCGTCTACATATTAGCTACACACAAGGGATTGGAAATAGCCATTTCGTGGCTATGATATTGCTGAAAGCGGTGTTAAAAAAATACCCACTCAATCACACAACTACATATAACAACTTCGGTTGGTGTGGTTCTAAGGGAGATAACCCAGTCCTCACCTATAGCTGGTCGACATCCTACAAGTTCCGCCAGTTCGTCCATGAAGTCGACGTAGTCGACCTGGATTGTGTGTCGCTGGGACTCGACATATCTCGCCGCCATGGCCGCCTCCTTCTTCCCAATGTCCGCCCACATCTCGTACTTTGACGGGAGACTGCACGTGCCCTGGTGGACGGAGAACAAGACATATGGAACACCATGGAATACACATGAGGTACAAGGAACACAGAGAAGATGTCCCTGCTAACACAAAACACTAAAATATTGGGACACTGTTTAAACAGACGTTTAACATTTGCAGAATCGGATTATGCAGATAAATTAAGAGTGTCGCATATTTTCCGATATAAACATTTTCCCAACATTTAACCAGAAAAAAAAGAAAACTTCTTACTTTGAATACTCTGGTTGCTAGGCGACACTGCAATTCCGCAATGGGCATAATGGCGCCAAGAGGTTGAAAACAACCAATCACCACCAATGTCTGTTTCGGCAGGTCAGGTGGAAACATATACTTGAACATCTTGACCTTATTCTTCTGAACATCGATCACAGACTTGTCAACAAACGGGAAGCCGAATATATACCCTGTAGCCAGTATGACAACGTCTATGTTATCTTCCATCGTCCCGTCAACAAACTCCACGCCAGTCTTGGTAAACCTCTTGATGTCCGCTTTTACCTTCAATCGGCCAGTCGCGATTCTATTGGGCAAGTCATCGTTTACTGTGGGATGTTGGGCGAACACCGAGTGTTTAGGCTTCAAGGAGTATAATGCGTGGTCGAAACGTTTGTTGAGCTGTTTCTGAGCGATGCTGCTGAGAGTATCCTGGGACAAAGTGTGTCGAATCTTATTGATGAAACGTGTTGATCGTAGAAAGTCTACGGGGATGCCATTGTCCGAAATCCTGTTGAGCACCCAGGTACCGCGCCTCGTGCTCAGAAACACCTGTGGACACAAGAAGCTGGAATTCATGTATCGTAGAAACTCAATTATGGAAGTGGAAACGCAATACCCAAAAACAGCCCATGGCTAGGGGCCCGTGCAGATTGGTCTATTTATTCCTGGTCATGTGGCTTTTTGCAGAACGTTATACAACCAAGTGTGTGTATGTGTATGTGTCTGTTTGTTTTTTAACGCCGCCATCAGCAATATCCCAGCTATATGACGGCGGCCAGTAAATAATCGAGTCTGGACCAGGCAATCCAGTGGTTAATATTGTGAGCAACGATCCACGCGGTCAGCGTATGATGACACGCAAGCACCATGTCACTCGCTCCTACTACCAGCATATATTTCTGGGGACTAATTCTAACCCGGAATCCCCAAGGGCTCGCCCTTAGAATGATGACAAGTGAATGTTCTTTGCGCTCAGTTAGCAATATTCCAGCCATGTCACCACAGCATGAAGACAATGGCGTCTGAGACTGGCAAAAAATTGACACTCATAGCGTTAGCACGATCTACACTATCGGGACACATTGACACCAACCGACCAAGCCAAAGTGCCTGACCACACGTTCCTCGTTATTCCCACAAGCATGGTACACTGGGGACGTGATCCAACTCATCCAAATATCCCGAATCAGCTTTAATTGATATCGTTTCCAAAGTAAACACAGGATGTGACTCCCTACAATTTGAAGGCTGTATGTTGCAATACCCATCTGTCATGCACGAATAATAAATAATAGAACCATATGAAAACAAATTAGATATTCTCTGACTTCTGATGAGTGGTATATACTGTATGTTTCATCATACTGCCTCCCCTATCCGCCATGTTGACATATAACGTGAATCCAGGACTAAATAAAGCCAATTAAAAGGTCATCATCTCTCACCTGCCCCACCCTGCTCAGCTCCACAGCTGCGTCCCCGCCTGAGTTGCCGACCCCGACAACCACCACCCTCTTCCCAGTGTACCCGGTCCAGTCCTTGTAGTGGTGAGAGTGAAGGATCTCCCCCTGGAAGTCATCTTGACCTGTAAAGTCCGGCACGTTCTTGCTGGCGTGATGACCGGTGCACACCATCACCGCGTCAAACGTCTGCGTCTCCTCACTTCCGGTCTTGTGATCTCTGACCTGCAGATCCCACCTTCCGGTCTGCTCGTAGTCACGTGATTTCTTCACGGACAGGATCTCTTTGTTGTATTGGATGTGTTTGCTCAGGTTGAAGGCATCTGCGTACATCTTGAAGTACTGCCATACCTGGAGTCCGAAAACTTGACAATAGATTCATGAGGTCACCTGAATAGTTTTTCTTTAGCTTTTGGTTTGGTTTGTAACACATTGAACTGCAATTCTTACGATAGCTTCTCTTTTACTTTTATGAGGTCCTGCCGATGACTTGTATAGTTTATTAAAATTGTTTTTAGCAGTTTTGTAACAAAATTCTTGAGATAACTCCTCCTACACACACAAACCTACTGCATTGTTTGAACTATGATAGATACTCCAGAATCTGACAAATGAGTGAGTGAGTGATTTCGCCCATTAGGCCGCTTTAAGTACATTCCAGCAATATCACGGCCGAAATGGGACTTCACACATTTTCCCCATCACTCGCCGGCGTGATGAGCAAACGCTTTAACCACAAGGCTGCCCCATCGCCCAACATATGACAAATTAAATGAAAATAGGTCGAGTTCTGTACTGTTGATGTCGCCGCCTGTTTCTATCTTGATAAAGCAGTGTAATTTCGTTTGACCTGGACTCATGAGATAACAAAGTGTGCAAATGTGACGTTCATCCGTATGCAGTACCATATAGCCGAATGACGTTCATCCGTATGCAGTGCCATGTATCTGAATGACGTTCATCCGTATGCAATACCATATAGCAGAATGACGTTCATCCGTATGTAGATACCATATAGCTGAATGACGTTCATCCGTATGCAATAACATATAGCTGAATTACGTTCATCCGTATGGAGTACCATATAGCTGAATGACGTTTATCCGTATGGAGATACCGTATAGCTGAATGACGTTCATCCGTATGCAGTACCATATAGCTGAATGACGTTCATCCGTATGCAGTACCATACAGCTGAATGACGTTCATCCGTATGGAGATACCGTATAGCTAAATGACGTTCATCCGTATGCAGTACCATATAGCTGAATGACGTTCATCCGTATGCAGTACCATACAGCTGAATGACGTTCATCCGTATGCAATACCATATAGCAGAATGACGTTCACCCGTATGCAGATACCATATAATGGAATGACGTTCATCCGTATGCAGTACCGTATAGCTGAATGACGTGCATCCGCATGCAATACCATATAGCTGAATGACGTTCTTTCGTATGCAGTACCATACAGCTGAATGACGTTCATACGCATGCAGTACCATATAGCTGAACGACGTTCATACGTATGCAATACCATATAGCTGAATGACGTTGATCCCTATGCAGTACCATATAGCTGAATGACGTTTATCCATATGCAGTGCTATGTAGCTGAATGACGTTCATCCGTATGCAGTACCATATAGCTGAATGACGTTCATCCGTATGCAGTACCATATAGCTGAATGACGTTAATCATCCGAGGAAAAGTGTAGTGAGTTTGATACTGAGTGAGTTGTGTTTAACACCGCTTTGAACAGTATTTTAGTTACATCATGGCATGTCAGTTTGATGTGGGGAGAAAGCCTGAAGTACTTCAGGTCTCAGACGTTTACCATTTGGGTGATTCCCGCGAGCACTGGTATGGTGTTCCAAACCTAGAACCTGGGATTCGAACCCGCACACATACATATCTGTCACGCATAAGGGAAGTAACCCCGACAGGGAATCCGAAAAACAAAAGTGAGTGAATGTTGGTAGATGCCGCATAGAACAGCATTCAAGCTGTACCACACTGATCTGAAATTAATCCAGATTGGACCAGACAAGACAAACATGGGACCATCCATTTGATACTCTTGGGGTGGCCCGCATTTCCCTTAATAAATATACTATTTAGATAATAAATATATGTTTGTACTTGAAAATACCCCCAAATTTTAGAGCGATACCATAACGGTGTTATCGTTTTTGTTGACTTGCATGCCATGCTGGTAAAAAACGGTAACAGAGGCTGGACCAAGAGATGCCACTGAGAAATCAATATAAAATACAAAGCTCCCTCGTACTGATTGTTAGAGGGGCGGTCGGGTAGTCTTGTGGTTAAAGCGTTCGCTCGTCACGCCGAACACCGGGGTTCGATTCCCGACATGGGTACAATGTGTGAAGCCCATTTCTGCTGTCCCCCGCCGTGATATTGCTGGAATATTCCTAAAAGCGGCGTAAAACCATACTCACTCACTCACTCGCTCTCAGGCAATATGTTTATCCGTTTTGACTCAAATTGGGATAAACAAACTAATATGACAAGCTGCATAATATTCAGCTGATCATAAATAATAACATTAAAAGTGTCATCTGTCGAAGGGATCATTTTACCTTGAATATAAATTTAATACAAAATAAAACCCATATTGGGCCCCATTCGATGTGAACAAACACGAACGGTTCATTTTCATCGAAGCAATGCGTTTACCTGTGTGTTGTGCATGAAATTGGGGTACTCTTTGGGTATAGGAAAGTCGCTGAAACACATCATCTCCTTGCTGGTGTTGATGACAGTCGACTTCATCACGCACCCCTGATCCTCGCGGACTTTTTCCGTAAAGTTCCATAATCCCCCGAGCTCGTCAGTTCGCTCAAAACAAAACGGCTCCAGCTTTTCGTCAACACAACATTTGATGGCAGTGAGACCGCTACACCCGGCTCCAATGATCGCCACCCGTTTCGCCATTTTGAATCTTACCAAGGATATCGTAAAGATACACCGATTGGACTTCGACCAAACGCGCTGTCAACAGTGTTTACTCTACGTGCGATCTAGCACACAAAGGACTGTTACTCTGGGGGCTCCGTTGAAAGGCAGCTTAGTTAGGCGGTAGAGTGCATATCCGACTTTAATTGCTGAAGCTGTAAGCCCCACGCGGTCTGTGTGTGTTGGTGCATAGTGCATATTGTATTTAACGTACTGAGGCACGGCGGAAACGTAGTTAATATAAACCTCGTGTTTACCATGACTCACTGGACAACGCGAACTTTAAAACTGGATTTAAATATTTGTTTCCACATGGTAACATGACTTATATATATATAGATATACTTCACTGATGAAATACGGTATTTATCTGACAATATAAAATCGATAGGTAACTCGAGAGAAATAACACTTAATGCTTAGACTGCTTCACCCAGTAACGTCTCACACACAGAGGAGCCGACTCGTAATTCTCAAAATGATTTAAGTGAGTGACTGAGTGAGTTGGGTTTAACGCCACTTTAACAGTATTCCAGTAATATCACGGCGTGTCAGCTTAATGTGAAAGGAAAGCCCAAAGTGAGGCATGCCCCATGACGTTTATCACTTCGGTGAAACCCACGAGCACGGGTATGGTGCTGACAAACCTAGGTACATAATCGGGGCGAACCGGGATTCGAACCAACAATCATAGGTTTCTGGCGTGCCCAAGGGACGCAACTCTGCACAGCGAATCGCGGCGCCTTAGACTAGTGGGCCACCCGTGCCCCCCAAAATGATTTAAGAGCGGGATTGAATACACATACGTGAAAGCGTAAAATATATCAATTAACTAAATAGACAAACCGACTGCATTAAGTCGCATTGACAAAGATAAACCAACTGGTAGTTTCAGGATTGATTAAAACGAAGCCATAACAAACAAGCTAAAACAATAAGGATTTAAGTTCACATATAACAGTTGGGTTCACACAGCGTGTGTACGCCTAAAGGCGAATATATAAGTTAACATCACTGATAGTTAATCAAAATATAACAATGAAATAACTGAGAGCAACTTGGATAAAATAAGAAAATTGTTGTTTTGTTCCCAAAGTAACAGACATTTGAATCACATAACATACATCACATGTCCTCAATTGACTGGAGGGGCGGTCAGGTAGCCTACTGATTAAGCGTTCACCCGTTACGCCGAAGACCCGGGTTCGATTCCCGACATGGGTACAATGTGTGAAGCCCATTTCTGGTGTCCCCCGCCGTATCGCTGGAAATATCCTAAAAGCGGCGTAAAACCATATTCATTCTATTGACTCGAAAACATCAACAACTTTGTCCTACTGATTAAACATTATGACAATGTCATCTGGTTGCTGTTGTTTCTGAGCCAGGAATTCACTGACCATTGTGAATGTGCATTTTAACAAGTACAACTGACGCAACTCTAGGCCATTATGCAAAATCATAAAGGAAAGTATCAACCATAACAAGGTTTTAGTCTGAGAAATCACTCGAAGCTCTTGATTCCTATGTTTCTAATTCTGTTAGCTCAATATCCGTTCTCGTGGGTTTCACCAAGTTGGTAATCGTGTGAGACCTAAATAATTTCGGGGTTTTCTCCAATATTAAGCTGACACGCCGTCATATAACAGGAATACTGTTCAAAGGGCGTTACACCAAAGTCACTCACTCCGGAGTCAACATATTCAAGTGATTTCTCCTGTAAAGAATGAGATACCCCAGTGGTTCGTTCGGGGTCGATTGCTGCTAGTACTCATGTACCCCACCATGATGTATCTGAAATGTTTCTAAAACCGTCGTGTAAGCATTCTCACAATTTGTGGCAGAAACAAATCTACACACTCACATGATGACGTAACATCACCAGGTCGGCCACTTCCTGGTGCATCTGGAGCTTCCACTGACCACACGTGATAAGGGATAGGACACGCCCACACCGGCCACGTGTTTCTCCACAATGTAAACACTCACAGTGACTTACTTTCCGTGCAACAATCGATGTTTTACAAGTAATTCTATTTAGGCACCGATTTCTTCTCTAACGATTGTTTTCACTCTAACGATTCCTGATCTAATAGCTACCCAGAATGTAAGACAAGCAAACTACAAGGACATACATGCATATAAAATACAGACATCGCAAACAAAACTGTGTAAATATAATGTTACTGGCCGATTCAGCAGCATGTCGTATATAAAAGGCAGAACAAACAAGGAGCAGACCTTCCAATACCCATATGCAACATGGACTCCGAACATCTTGTTTCTGGTATAACTGGAGGCAAATATTCCTTATAATTATTTTGTAATACATAAAGTTTTCCAGCACAAACTTCCCAACCCACAAAGAATGTCAAATGTCGGTGGCAAAGCATCTCGGTAACATCTTTACTGAAAAGGTCCTTGTCCGACAGTTGTTGGGGTGTCCTATCTCATGTAGCATTATAGTAGACAAGCACAGCTTCTATATTAATATAAGTAGTTCATATATATAAATACAGTACATTAAGTAGTTCATATATATGAATACAGTACATTTAGTAGTTCATATATATAAATACAGTACATTAAGTAGTTCATATATATAAATACAGTACATTTAGTAGTTCATATATATGAATACAGTACATTAAGTAGTTTATGTATATTAATATAAAATGTAAGACAAGCGAGCTAAAGGAAACACATGCACACATTACAAACAAAACTGTGTAAATATCATGTTACTGGTTGATTCAGCAGCATGTTTTTTTAAATAAAAGGCAAAACAACCCTGAGTAGGTCATCCAATAGCCACATGCGACAGGGCTAGAGAACATCTTGTTTCTGGTTAAACATGAGGCAATACGTCATTATTCTTTGGCGCAAAAAGCATTTCGGCACACCGACCCCCTCCCCACCCTCAAAGAATGTCAAGTTGTCAGTGTCAAAGCAACGACGTAAAATCTAAGCTGAACAGTCCCATAGTTGTTTAAGTTTTCCAATGGTTTTCCGATTCAAATAAAACTGTTTCCTATAAAAAATCCAGGGGGGGGGGGGGGGGGGGGGGGGGTAACTGCGGGGGTTCTGGCGTGCCCAGCGACCCGCGGCGCCTTAGACGACTGGGCCACCCGTGCCCCCGTATCATCATAACTAAGTTAAATATATTAACTAGGTCTTGGACGCACGTTATTATTCCGCATATGAAAATGTATCAGCATAATCACATTCGAGGCGTAGAAGTGGCATAGCCAATTAAGATTTCAGCAGTATTTACGTTGATTTGGGGATTCCGTTTTCTGACCTTTACCCGACGAAGTAATAATTGTCAATGGCCATGTCAAAGGTAAAGGCAACGGTTGTATTGATTTCCCTGATTTTGAATTTCCAAAGTGTATATTATGTAAATATCTGAATATAAGATAATACAACAGCGAGCAAACAGAACTTTACAAACTCGTCACGTCGCTTTTAAAAGAACAGTTGGTAAAGGACGGCAATGACCAGCACCAGAAACACCAGTGTGAGGAGTTTGTGGGACGACTGTGTCTCTGTACCTCCAGGGAGAGGTCTGGTCTTAAAGGGGTACTCCACTCTATCTGTCTGGGTCATGATGGCCTCCCGGGCCCCCGACCACGTGCCCGGCCCCCTCAGGCGGTATTGGTACGGGGTGGTTGGGCCGAAGTAGCACTTGAGTCCAAGTTTCGGATCGGTCAACAGTAGATGACCTTGAACAGAATTAGGAGTAGCAACAATATTTCATTGTGGTTAGATTAAAAAGCGGACCAGGAACCTACGTTCTGTGTCTCTAACAGTTCAAGCAATAGAAGAGCTCATTAAGATTGTTTCAGAACGAAAGTAACATTTCTTAAAAGTCACATTCAGGTATAGACGTAAATTCCAATATATTTGTCATGATTGTATGCCATCGTTTCCCAACTGCTTGGATCGATTCTCATGATCACTGGATTGCCTGGTCACACTCGATCATCTGGGTGTTAATCAACGAATAAGCAAGAAAGAGTGTCATATGGATTCCCTTCAGCAACTGGCGACGGACAGGTAAAGTCAGGTAAGGTCAGGTTAGGTAACGTGAGGTTTAGTGAGGTCAGTTAAGGGCAGGAAAGGTCACGTGAGGTTAAGTGTGGTCAGGTGAGGTCAGGTGAGGTCAGGTAAGGAACGGCACAATGGGATATAGTCCCAAACCCAGCTTTACACAACAAGGTATGGTACTAAGGAGAAGAACAGTACTCCCCAATATATACTCTTAAAAAACAACAACGCAAAGCAAGATTTGTGTGAGGTAGGAAAATATACTAAACCGCAAAAAAACGTCACCATGGAAGGAGAGAAACCTTATTTGTCGAAACACTGTAAACATACTTTGAGACTGGGCAAAACTGATTATCAATGAAATTAAAGTGTCAAATGTTCTTAAAGTGAAACACAACACTAATCTCTGAGAAAATGGCATCACAAGTCAGTATCTCGTGTGTCCGCCACGTGCATTGATGACTGCCGTGCAACGTCGATACATGGAATGGATGAGGCGGTTGATGAAGGCCATAGGCACTTGAGCTCACACTCTGAGGAACGCCTGACGCAGTTCAGCGGCAGCTGTCGGCCTTGGTCGGACGTCATTCAGCCGTCTTTGAATCTCGTCCAACAGGCGCTCAATGGGATTAATGCCACTGCATGGTTCTGATGCCATTCTGCTGGAGGAAGGCTCTTGTTGCTCTCGCAGTGTGGGCACAGGCGTTATCATGCTGAAACTCGTGGTTGCGTCGACGTGTCAAATGAGGTATGGTCTCAAGATTTTATTAATGTACCGAGCTGCTGTGACACCATTGCCTCTCCCTGAACCAATGTTCTGGCATACCACAGGGCCGACCCTCTGTGCAAGACCGATTCCACCCCACACCATGATGCTCGGACCACCCCAAGAGTCTCTCTCAACAACGCAAACATCCAAATAACGTTCCCCACGGCGGCGTCAGACTCTCCCTCTGCCATCTGCTGTTGAGATACAGTAACGGCTCTCGTCTCAGAAGAGGACTCATCACCACTGCTGGTGGCACCAATGTGCTGTGTTGTCCACTGAAGACGGTCCCGGCGATGACTTGGTGTCAGAATGGGTCCATGGTGTGGCCTGTGACAGTGGAGGTGTCTGCTCGTCAATCGTCGACGTTCGGTGTCCGCACTAATGTGTCGTTGGTGTGTCCCCATGGTCTTTCGAGCAGTTTCCGCAGTAGTAACAAAGCGATCTTGAAGATGCTGTCGCACAATCTGACGATCCTGACGTCGGGTAGTGACCCTTGGTCTTCCACTACTGGTCGGTCATCTGTAGTGTTGGTGGTCTGGTACCGTTGCTGGAGCCTGTATATGGTCCTTACGTGGACTTGAAATGCATTGGCTACTTGCCGGGCGGTTTGTCCATCTTGCAATCGTCCAAGAGCTTGGTGTCGCTGATTTCTTGTCAATCTTGGCATGTGGTAGCAATTCAATAACGAATGAATGTTATCCGATCTGGGTGGATTTTTATAGGACAAGAAATGGGGGAACGCATGCGCATGTTCAATTTGCACGGAATTCACGTGTATCGGGTTACCATGGCCGTTGGGCGATCGGTTTTATTGTATCTGCTTTGTTTATTTATCATCAAATTTCATTTTTCCGGACAAAGAAATGTTAAAATTTAGAAACTTACAAACAATCACCCAGATATTTAAATGACAACTTTTCATGCAGTGTTACTTGGGGTGACGTTTCATTTGCGGTTCAGTATACATTTAAACGAGGAACCGTACAAGGTACTGAGCCAAAATGTTGTGGAGAGAACACTTGGTGATTGTCGTCAACTCAATGGGAATGGTAGCCCACTCGCCCTGCAACGCAAAAGCCAACTGTTGTAACGTCTGGGGCTGTGGTTGACGTCGACGAAGACGTCTATCCAATTTATCCCGTTGGCTGCAATTGGGAGGACGTGTGGTAGGAGAATTTCGTTGATGTGTCGTTGATCGTTGATTGTCCTTGATATGGACCAAATCTGTCCTGCCATGAGGAGAGATCCCCCCCCCAAACACATCATAACGCTGCCCCCACCAAACCTGTCCACTTCCTGTAAGCAGTTTCCGGCGTAACGTCCTCCCCGACGTCTGTAGACCCGTGCTCATCCCACCCGTCGACGGAGGAGAAATCTTGATTCGTCGCTAAACCAGACATCTCTCCAACGCAGTTGACGACACCGATGCATTCGTTGTTGACGATGATGTCGACTCAATATGTCGCTTCGAACAGGACGTCTTGCTCGTAGACCTGTTGCTCTTAAACAGTTTCGTGCGGTCTGGTCGTAGATTCTGTGCAGTCCGGGTATTTGGGATGCGGTTGAGGTGGTTGTGGTCGTCCTTTCACGTAGGTGGCGAAGCCCATGTAGCGATCTTGGGCGGCGGTGGTTACTCTTGGTCGCCCGACCTTGGCCGATCACGTGTTGCTGCTGTTGAAATCGATCCCATAGCCTGGTGATGGTGCTGGGTGCTACATTGAAACCCTGGCTACAGCTGATCGGGATTCCCCTGTCTGCAAGCGGCCTATGACGTTGCTCTTTGCACTTCTGTTAAGGCCCGGGTACGATTCTCCACATGGGTACAATGATAGATAGATAGATATTCTTTATTTCCTCCATTTCATGAAGAGTACAAGGTATACAGTGAAAGGACAACATCTATAGTATAAATGTGCACACACACATACATATATATATATTACATATATGTCAGAAGTAGTTCATATACATAATATCATATTGATTATTTGTGTTATTAGATAGACAACTAGCATGTGTTATTTACAAATGTACACTTGTTTACAATACATACATTGTTTAGTATAAGCAGCTTTGGATGACTTCATCCCACTTTTTTACTGCACCACCAATATTTATCATGCTCTCTGCCCATACATTGTAGTCTAATTCTACTTCAAGTTGTTCAGGTAAACCGCCAAGCAAAAAAGTCAGAAAGGTGTCATCGTCTGCCCAGATTCTCACAAATATTTTAACATCAAGCAAATCAATGATTTTATCAAACATGATATTTCTTTCTTCTAAATTCTTTTGACATGACATGAAAACATGTTTCACTATATCATTCGCAACTGTTCCACAAATACATTCCTTTGATTCCATTGGCATTGAACCTAAGCGAACTAGCCTAGCTAAGGAAGTAAAATATTCTGGTCTATCGAGAGCAAGTTTCCATAATCTATGTTCTCGTCCAGATCGTATTGTTAGATATCTTGACAGAGATAATCTGCTCAGAAACGCATTGTTTAGTAATTGTTTTTCGTGTAGGTGAATCTTTTCTTTCACCAGTTTTGACCATAATCGTTTCTTGATGAAATTTGAACACATTATATAATCATTAACCTCGTCAGATAAATTATATTTGGAGACAAGATGTAGCATGCTAAAGATGGGTGATTTCGTGTCCCACTTGTTCTTATTAACTAGTGTTGTTTTATATTTAAACTGTCCAAGTCGGGCTAGAAACATTTGTTTGAAAATATACATTAGGTTTGAATTACATAGCTTACCAAGGAGCAAAAGCTTTTGTTGATCAATGTATCCTTGTACTGATATAGCACCAATTGTGTCCCTCTCTATTTCTTTAGGCATACGCTTATTAAAACCCTGGAGTTTCTTACAGAAATAGCGTTGAGTGATTTCTAGCATTTCATATTCCTTTAATGATAGTTTTCCCCACACATTACATCCATATAAGCCACAGGGTAATATCACTCGTTGCCAGATGCGCACGGCGGCTATAGGATTAAGTCCACCAAAGTACAGGCCAGAATCATGGTTTACATTTATCAATTTTCGCAGTTTTTCACATGCTAACCTCGTTCTTTCTACCGAAGTTTTAGCAGTACTTATGTACACTCCCGCATAGACAATTGCCTTTTGAACAGGTAATTTTATCTTACCAATGTAAAGATGTTCAGGCGACACTATTTTTTTACTACATCCAAAAGTTAGGACAGCACTTTTGAACACATTGTATTTTAACTGCCACTTGTTACCATAATTTTCTGCAACGTTTAGGAGCATTTGAAGACCTGTTGTGTTACAGCTGATCAAGGTCGTGTCGTCTGCTAACAGTATTCCTGGGCATCGTCCCCATGGGAGACATAGTCCACAATCGGAACTGCTTAGTTCATGAAGCAAATCGTTTATATAAAGAGTAAAGAGCCATGCTGATATGACACGACCCTGACCTACACCCTGTTTAACAGGGAAAACATCAGATTTGAAGCCAGCAAAGCTAACACATGAGTACATAGAATTGTAAGACAAACGTAGAATTCTCCATAATTTACCATTTATACCAAATTTATGTAATTTGTAGAAGAGACCGTCAAGCCAAACACGATCGAAGGCTTTCTCGTTATCGAGGAAGGCACAATATACTGGTGAGTTTCTTTCGTTAAAGTATGAAATACTTTCTAGAAGAGTGAGAGCCGCCGTTTCAGCACCAGCATTTTTTCTAAATCCAAACTGTAGTGGGTGAGGGAAGGTTACATCGTCGCTTGTCCATTTTTCGATTCTGTTGAGAAGCATTCTTTCGAAAAGCTTACTTAGGACTGAAGTTAGTGTTATGCCCCTGTAGTTAGATGGATCACTTTTACTTTTTCCTCGTCCCTTATGTACTGGTAAGATTTCGCCAATATGATACATTTTGGGTATATATACCTTGGCCGATCACGTGTTGCTGCTGTTGAAATCGATCCCATAGCCTGGTGATGGTGCTGGGTGCTACATTGAAACCCTGGCTACAGCTGATCGGGATTCCCCTGTCTGCAAGCGGCCTATGACGTTGCTCTTTGCACTTCTGTTAAGGCCCGGGTACGATTCTCCACATGGGTACAATGTGTGAAGCCCATTTCTGATGTACCCTCCCGTGGCATTGCTTGAGGATTATCTAAACCTCGACGCAAAATCCATACCCACCCACTTACTAATTAAGCAACAGATACCAACTTAGGAAGGTGTCGTTCAATGGTACATATGACCAAGTCCTCACCTATACATGCTCTCAAATAACTTGAATATTCCTGATCTCGGCGTTCATCACCGAAAAACAAAA
The DNA here is from genome assembly GCF_023055435.1 of Haliotis rufescens. Classification (NCBI taxonomy): domain Eukaryota; kingdom Metazoa; phylum Mollusca; class Gastropoda; order Lepetellida; family Haliotidae; genus Haliotis; species Haliotis rufescens. The sequence goes on along the minus strand of NW_025964372.1, from coordinate 16,730,404 downwards.
GTGGGTGTCAGGAATTCCTTCCAGCGATAGAACATAATTATAACATCTTAGGACATGGGGTACCGACTACTTCTGTGTACACTGTTGTAGCTCTCAGTCTACACTGCAGGTATGACAATAGCCAACTATATCAATCAAAATCGCCATGTGTTCTCAAATTTGCCTCTGTTTGATGAGACACTGGACCTTTGCCTTTTTGAATACAATTGATCACCTTTGTGGACCTCTTCTCGCATAGCCTGTTGTGTAGCCCCCCTATACATCTCTACTTCTTTACCTGTCAGGTGATATAGAAATGAATGTGAATATAAGTTAAGAAATGAAATAAGCTCAATGAGAAAGGTAATGAAAATTATTCGTGGTGACGTTTGTTTGTTTGTTGAACGCCTCACTCATCAATATTCCAGCTATATGACGACGGTCTGTAAATAATCGAGTCTGGACCAGACAATCCAGTTACTGACATCATGAGCATCAATCTACGCATTTGGGATACGATTACATGCATCAACCAAGTCAGCGAGCCTGACCACCCGATTCCGTTAGTTGCCTTTTACAGCAAGCATGGGTTGCTGAAGACCTATCCTAACACGGATCTTCAAGGGTGACGTCACAGATCTGCAACAGAAACTAAATATATCAAAGGAAGAACAAAATGTTATTCGACTTGACATTTGTCCTGTAAACAATCAGGTTCATAATGTGTTTTATTATTTCATTGGGTTGGAATCACGAACAGAGGGCCCCGCGAGAAGTGGTAGGAGGTGAGGTGTAATTGGGTTTAACGTCGCGTCCAAGATTATTGCACTTATATAGCGACGTGCATGCACGTGTATGTGTGTGTGTGGCTGCTTGTACTAGTCCGGACTGATGCCGATTTATAGTGCTAGCTCACTGAGATACCATGCCGCAGTTTAACATGAATACCCCACTCAGACACAGTATACTGACTCCGAGCCGACCAGTCCTTGTTTTAGCCCCTTAATGCCGAGCGCCAGACAGGGTAACAACAAGTACAATCTTTTAACGCCTTTTTGTATGACGCGGCCCGGGATCGAACCCTGGACCATCCGCTCTCCGGGCGGACGCTCTACCACAAGACCACGGAGGCGGTCAGAAGTGGTAGGAGAAATAACATTATTATTTATGGAATTCCAGATTGGTCAAATATCTGATGATGCTGTACAGTTCTTGAAAAAGACATTCTAAAAAGCATTGCAATTTGTCAGCAACTCTGTAGCCTGGTGGTTCACTCACTGGGCTGCATCTACAAAGGTTGCGTGTTCGAAACTTTCGTCATTTAGGAGATAAACCTACTGTGTTTTGAAATTTGATGTAGTCCCACTGTAGAATAAATACCTCTATATTATAATTTTGAACCGAGCGCTTTAGCGTGTATTAGAGGAAATATAGATATGTTTTACAGTTCACATGGGGTGATCGATCGGCAGCCATTTTCTGTGAATCGATATGTAGGCTATCTATGTATTCATACGCACGTTTTTTTGTGAAAAGGCTTAATATATTTGAAAGGGGTTTCCGTAGCAAAAAGGAAACCTCTTTTTAACCAATCAGAATCAAGCATTGATCAATGTCATGGTAGGATTGATTTTACATTTCATTACATGTAACAATCTGAATCTGAAGTTGTATTAATAAAATACCAGGGATATTATAAAGCATTATGGAGCATCCTATAAAATCCCTGTTTGTGAGATTAAAACTGACTGGAGAACATTCCCTCACTGGTGGACTGACTGAAGAAACTTGGATTAAGACATTTGAATCAACAGACTCTTTCCCTGATTACATAATGCAGAAGCCAGCATAGCAAGGACTGGAAGATTATCAGGTGGAATATGTGTTTATATACGAAAGTTGCTTAAACGATTTATCATCAATACATGGATGAAAGCGAGTGGCACGCATATTCTGTTTGATAAAACTTTGTACTGATGTGTGTCCATAAAACCAGAAGGTTCAACATGGTATGATACTTGTGCGAACTCTCGCAATGGTATCGCGCTATTCCAGGATGAACTCTTAGATATTCTAACCAAGCAGGTGACATGTCCTGTATATTTTGGCGGAGATTTTAGTTCCAGAACTGGAACAGGGCAATATGGTGTAGAAGACGATATCGTGGAGTATACAGAAGGTCAAGACAACTCACACTGACTTTCTTCTTGACATGTTTGACCTCAAACGATATTCAGCGGATAAAGTTTTTCATGATTTTGGTAAGTGTTTACTTAACTTATGTTCGATATTGAATGTACACACCATGAATTGTCGTTGTGGTAGTGACACGGGCTAAGGAAACTTTATTGGTAATAGAGGAGCTAGTGTAATTTATTATTTTCTAGGTACGGCAGATATGTTTTGACATTTGTAAACATTTCACCAGTCTTGTCATCAGTCACAGCATCTTCCGCTTAGTATGTCGTTACGAGCGCTTCACTCTGCTTCCGTGCCTTCCTCAAATGATAAACCCCGGATCTTTTTTAGATTCAAGTGGGAAAGAAATAAGAAAGATATGTATTTAGCAAATTTATCATCGGAAACGTTATCCTCCCTTTCTTAGAAAGGCTTTTTGAAAGCCTTGTTTTTTTTATACTGAAACTCTTGTGTTTACGGTGAAAATATGTAAAAGCACTGTGAGAGAAAATAACCATTGGCTTGACTGGGAGTGTGAATTACATAAAAAGGAAAGTTGTATCAACTTTTTCAGAAAAAAGAAGGAAAAGGAAGCCCTCTCTGCATATACAAGAGTTCGAAATAAATATACGACTACATGCGGACTGAAGAAGCAATTATTTTTCTATCAATACAGAGAGATGCCAAAAGAAACACTTCTTCGGCAATATTACGAAAAAATAACTTTAAGACGTAGGAAGTAATAGTATAGAAATAGACGATTGGTTGAGAAATTGTTTGATCAAGGTTATAGCATTGCAGGCCTCAGTAAAGCTTTCAAAAAGTTTTATAGTAGACACGTGGAGAACATTTCCAAATTTGACGTATCAGTGACAAAAATGATGTCCGATGAAATTCCCTATTTTGACTTGACTAGATCTATCTATCTATCTATCTATCTATCTATCTATCTATCTATGTATCTATGTATCTATCTAATGAAGGTTTATGTCTTAGGGGAGATAACCCAGTCCTCACCTATAGCTGGTCGACATCCTACAAGTTCCGCTAGTTCGTCCATGAAGTCGACGTAGTCCACCTGGATTGTGTGTCGCTGGGACTCGACATATCTCTCCGCCATGGCCGCCTCCTTCTTCCCAATATCCGCCCACATCTCGTGCTTTGACGGGAGACTGCACGTGCCCTGATGGATAGAGAGCAAGACATGGAATACCATGGAATACACACTTTTCAATACGGTTTGGTTTAACATTCACAGAATATGGTCAGATCAGGTTTGTCCAGACAATATATGAGTGACAAATATTTTCCCGTAAAAACATTTTCCAGTAAGTAACCAGAAAAAAAGAAAATTGCTTACTTTGAATACTCTGGTTGCTAGGCGACACTGCAATTCCACAAGGGGCATAAGGGCGCCGAGAGGTTGAAAACAACCAATCACCACCAATGTCTGTTTCGGCAAGTCAGGTGGAAACATATACTTGAACATCTTGACCTTATTCTTCTGAACATCGATCACAGACTTGTCAATAAACGGGAAGCCGAATATATACCCTGTAGCAAGTATGACAACGTCTATGTTATCTTCCACCGTCCCGTCAACAAACTCCACGCCAGTCTTGGTAAACCTCTTGATGTCAGTCTTAATCTTCAAATGGCCAGTCGCGATTCTGTTGGGCATGTCATCGTTTACTGTAGGATGTTGGGCAAGCACCGAGTGTTTAGGTTTCAAGGAGTATAGCTCGTGGTCGAAACGTTTATTCAGGCGTTTCTGAAGTATACCGTTTACTGTTTCCAGGGACAAGGCGTGTCGAATCTGATTGGTAAAACGTGTTGATAGAATCAAATCGGCAGGGATACCATTGTCAGCAATTCTGTTGAGCACCCAGGTACCGCGCCTCGTGCTAAGAAATACCTGTGGAAACAAGAATCTGGTGTTCATGAATTTTAGAAACGCATACATGGGATCCAATTCTTTTTTTAACCGTACCTTTAAATATTTTGGAGACAACATGGTGAATGAATATCAATCCGCCCACAGCCAGTGTGTGCGTGCGTGTGTGCGTGCGTGCGTGTGTGTGTGTGTGTCATTTAATGTCCTCTCGCACCTGTCCCACCCTGCTCAGCTCCACAGCTGCGTCCCCGCCTGAGTTGCCGATCCCGACAACCACCACCCTCTTCCCAGTGTACCCAGTCCAGTCCTTGTAGTCCTGAGAGTGAAGGATCTCCCCCTGGAAGTCATCTTGGCCTGTAAAGTCCGGCACGTTCTTGCTGGCGTGATGACCGGTGCACACCATCACCGCGTCAAACACCTGCGTCTCCTCACTTCCGGTCTTGTGATCTCTGACCTGCAGATCCCATCTTCCGGTCTGCTCGTAGTCAATCGACTTCTTCACGGACAGGATCTCTTTGTTGTATTGGATATGTTTGTTCAGGTTGAAGGCATCTGCGTACATCTTGAAGTACTGCCATACCTGGAGTCGGAAAATTTTACAATAAAGTCATGAGGTCACCTGAATAGTTTTTCTTTAGCTTTTGGTTTGGTTTGTAGCAAAAAGAACCGCAATTCTTATGATAAGTTCTTTTACACGCAAACCTATAACAGTGCATGAACCCTGATATATATTTTTTAATTTGACAAATAATAATAATAATAATAATAATAATAATAATAATAATAATAGGTCGAGTGTCTGGTGTCTATTACGAGTTATATCCCTTCTTTGTCCCTCCCATCAGGCACCTCTCTTATCCCCTGCCTCGGGAAGATTCACTTGAGAACACAGAGTCATGTGCATAGTATCACAATTGCGTAGATCAATGCTCATGGTGTCAGTCAGGGGAGGCTTGTCTGGTCCAGAATCGATTATTTACATACATATTGACAGGTATTCGTTAACCGTTCGCATGTTTTGTTTGTTTGTTGTTTCACACCACACTCAGCAATATTCCTGCTACATGACGGCGGTCTGAACCAGACAATCCACTGATTGACACTGTTATATGACAGTTTTAATGTTAAACAATGATTGTAACTGTATTACATTGAATCTGTTGACATTCAGTGAAAGTTCATTGACCAATGATTAGTTGTCACGAGTGTAACAGTATTTAATGTCAGCAGTGGTGAGGAGGTTATTATATTTAGATGCTCGAATTATCTTCAAACGTCCGGAAGAGCATGGATGAATGTCAAGCGATTTAGAAACATGTGGATATTCTGTGATGTTCAAATGACACTGGGCTGGTCTGGCACTGCGTAGAAAATGCTGGAAGATGGTTAGATTATATTAGTGGAATGGGCGCGTCCCTGTCTCATCTCACATTTCATCTGACATTACATCAAGACCAGCCTTCGTGTGAAGATCACTTTTCACCATTGGTGTTCAGCCTAGGCCTATCTCGGAAGCTTGACCACTGTTGCGGCAAGGTCATTATTATTCTGGCCATTCTCATTTCCACTGCTCTCACATTTTATACTGCCATTGAATATTGTACTCCCACTCAATTTTGTATTGCCATTGTAATTGATGTGCAGTAATTTGTATTGATTTGTAAACCTAGTTAATTGTGTAATACAATTGTTGATTGTATACCATTTGTTGTTCGTTTGTTGGTTTCACACTAATTTGCGTTAACAGATTGTTTCATTTTGGGAATCGACACGTAACAACTTCCTGAGCATCGAGCTACGCAATTGTGATATGATGCATCAACCAAGTCAGAGAGACGACCTTCCGATTCCGTTATTGCTGCATTTTTACGATATGTTTAGCAATAAAAAGAGCCATCGGGTCCTGTCTAGCATGTATGTATGTATGTATGTATGTATGTATGTATGTATGTATGTATGTATGTATGTATGTATGTATGTATGTATGGATGGATGGATGCATGGATGTATGTATGGATGGATGGATGCATGGATGGATGGATGGATGGATGCATGCATGGGCGCAGGCAGGTTGGCAGGCAGGTAGGTAGTCGAATATATTTTTTTTCTTGTACCAAAGAAAGATGTATGTGCGGTGGTGGTGGTGGTGGTGGTGTGTGTGTGTGTGTGTGTGTGTGTGTGTGTGTGGTCAGACGATCCGCCAGGGGTCAGTCCGTCCGCCAGTGGTCAGTCTGTCCGTTAAGCAGTGAAATCTCCTCTTCTTCAGGTAATATGTTATAAATGTGGCTAGATATAACAAAGAAAAAAAATTGAATTAAATTGAAAATTGTCACCACAGTAGAGCATTTCAAAATGAAAAGTGTTCTAGTGGCAACAAAATATGGTGGCGGTGCAACTTTAGCAGTGGGCGGATGGTGAGAAACACAGAGTTATATTGTATCACGATTATGCATGATGACATGCAACAACCATGTCAGCGAGCCTGAGCACCCGATCCCGTCAGCCGTCTCGTGCCCGTTTGCTTGTCCTGAAGTAGGTTAGTTATCAGTAGATCGTTATGTGGGTCACAAAATAAGTCGAGTCATCATGAAGTGAGATAACGCTTAGCGAACACGTGCTGTGCTGAGTCAGTGAGTGAGTGAGTATTGTTTTACGCCACGTTTAGCAATATCCCAGCAATATCACGGCGGGTGACTCTATCTTTAATATGCTCGTCATAGAAAATATATGTCAGTTTGGAAAAGAGAAGGCACCCTGTAATCATTTACATGAAGTATAAAAACTCAAAGGTTGGTTGGTTGGTTGGTTGGTTGTTTAACGCCGCACTCAGCAATATTCCAGCTATATGACGGCGGTCTGTAAATAATTGAGTCTGGACCAGACAATCCAGTGATTAATGTCATGATTCACGCAATTGGGATCAAGTAGTCAATTCCCTTTCACTGATTTACCTCCTAAACTAGAAATAAAGGAGACCAGTCAGACCACCTCTTCTATTTCATTTTTAGATCTATGTATAAAGATTTAGAGTGAGTGAGTGAGTTGGGTTTAACGCCGCTTTTAACAGTATTTCAGTTATATCAAGGCGTGTCAGCTTAATATGGGAGGAAAGTCCGAAGTGATACAGGTCTCAGACGTTTACCACTTCGGTGAAACCCAAGAGCACGGGTATGGTGCTGACAAACCTAGAAACATAATTCGGGCGAACCGGGATTCGAACCCACAATCATAGGTTTCTTGCGTGCCCAAGGGACGCAACTCTGCAAAGCGAATCGCGGCGCCTTAGACGACTGGGCCCCCCGTGCCCCCAGATTCAGAGTGACAAAACGCTCCCCACAAGACTGTATGACAAGAGGGATGACTTCAACATACCAATAGTCAACTTTCCCTTCATGTCGAGAACATTAGGCATTGCTGCTGTGCATGTGCAGCTCCGGGAAACTAAAGACAAAGCGCCTGAGAAACCCTCTCGATCGTGGTTTGCCCCGCTTGACAGGGAAAATATCTTTGGCGTAAAACGGGCTTATTTGCATAATTTATGCACAGGGAAAATGAGCAAAGAATGCTGATAGTGCCTTATACTGATTGTAAATATGAGAAAAATGTTAATCAGTCCTAGCGCACAAATTGGGATAAACAAATTACTAACAAGTTGCATAACATTCTGCCAATCGGAAATAATAACAAGCTCAGGGTCACCTGTCGTACTGATGATTTTACCATTAATACAATTTCAATAAAATTTGCAATCCATATAGTGCCCCATTCAATGTAAGCAAACATCTGCACATGCGATATAAGCAATGCATTTACCTGCGTGTTATGCATGAAATTGGGGTACTCTTTAGGTATAGGAAAGTCGCTGTAACACATCATCTCCTTGCTGGTGTTGATGACAGTCGACTTCATCACGCATCCCTGATCCTCGCGGGCTTTTTCCGTAAAATTCCATAATCCCCCGAGCTCGTCAGTTCGCTCAAAACAAAACGGCTCCAGCTTTTCGTCAACACAACATTTGATGGCAGTGAGACCGCTACATCCGGCTCCAATGATCGCTACACGCCTAGCCATTTTGAATCTTACCAAGGGTGTGATTGTGTAGAAAGTCACTTTGACTTTGGAAACATGCACTTTGAACAATGTCTACGTGCAGACTGGCACACAAAGGGCAGTTACTCTGAGGGTTTTGTTTGGCGGTAGAGTGCATGTCTGACTTTAATTACTGAAGTTGTCTGCCAACCTCTGTCTGTCTCTCCTTATTTGTCAGATACCTTGAAATCGGTTGAGTTCTCGCAATGTCAAATACACAATGCTCGTTACCCAAGTGTCAGATACCTTGAAATCGGTTGAGATCTCGCTACGTCAAATACACAATGCCCGTTACCCAAGTGTCAGATACCTTGAAATCGGTTGAATTCTCGCAACGTCAAATACACAATGCCCGTTACCCAAGTGTCAGATACCTTGAAATCGGTTGAATTCTCGCAACGTCAAATACACAATGCCCGTTACCCAAGTGTCAGATACCTTGAAATCGGTTGAATTCTCGCAATGTCAAATACACAATTCCCGTTACCCAAGTGTCAGATACCTTGAAATCGATTGAATTCTCGCAACGTCAAATACACAATGCCCGTTACCCAAGTGTCAACTGGTCTTGACCCCATGAGTCAACTGGTCCTTACGTCTGCCAAGACTGTTGTCTATCTCTCAGGAAACATGTCTGCGAGGTGGAGGAACAGCACCAAAGTCCAACTGAACAGTTTCATTTTGTCTGCTTTTTTTATTTCCATCATGATCTCGATGGAAAATGTTTGGATTTCGACTGTTGAAGCCTCCAAGGCTGTTGTTGGTTGTAGGACCGAATGTCTCAGGGTGGTTCCAGAATTCAATAGTGAAGAGTTTCTCATCGTCAAGCCAGGTTTGGACAATGCAGTCATTGAAGCGCACAGCAGACAAATCTGGGGTGGTTTCCATAGCCTCTATCCATCCATCTTGACCTTGAGGGATGGGAAGAAGGGGCAAGGCCGAGGCACGACAAACCCACTTCTCAACCTCGGGATCATCCCAGTAATCCCCCACTAGTCCGAGGGTCTGGACCTTTCTCCACACAGCTTGCGCATATCATTGTGGCAGACATGTCAAAATCTGTCTGGAGAGAAAGGTTGACCTATAATACGCTGAACATGCATCTTGCGGTTACTCAGGAGACGACGACAGGCAACAGTGTTAAGGCTGGGCATCAGGGCATAGACAAGAGGATAACATCATGATCCTACTCTGGCATGAATGATATGAAGTCGATCATGACTGTAGAGCCCGCAGTTGTGCATCAGTCGCAAAGACCCCCATCCTGTCTTCATCACATCCGTCATAATTTATGGCAGCGGTCAGTCCAGGTACCCTAAAACAATCAGCCATGTGCAGGTGTATAGTGTAATGTAACACCATAGCAAGTGACACAAGTCTATACATGTCACTTCATCTTTATAGTGCTATTTCAAGACTGCAACAGGATATATTGTGGTTTGGAGAAAATAAACTAAACAAACATGCGTCCAAGATGGGGATCATCCTGGCTATCTTTGTCACTATTGTCGGTCACATGTCCAAACATGCAGGGGTTCACTTGCACTTCTTCCTCAGAAATCACCAATTCAAATCACCGGGGGCATCCTACTTGTCCGGCACCTTTTGTCTTAGTAGTAAAATCGCCCAGGCGTACTAATTGGTCAAACAATAGAGGGATTAGGGGGGCATCTCAAGATGTGGACAACAAGATTGTTTCCCTTGTGTATGGACTTCTACCGGACAAGAATTAATCAACATACCACACCTTCTTTGACACCATCCGACGTGGAGCAAGTGAACATAACATCAACCTAGCACCAACAACTGTGTTCACTGACTTCGAAACTGCTGCACAAAACGCTGCTTCCCAGTTATTTCAGTGTCAATTGAAAGGATGCCTCTTTCATTTCCGACAGTGTATCTGGAGAAAGGCGCAGCAATTGCGGTCTCCAACAAGCCTTCCAGAACGACAACAACGTGAACATGCTCATAAGACGTGCTGCAGCATTACCCCTGGTGCAGATGTGTGATATCGACGACGTGTAGGTGAAGACCCTTGATGAATCAGATCTGGACAATGAAAACATTGTGAACTTTGCAGACTATGTGACCGAGGAATGGGTGGACAAAAACAACCGTGCTATGTTGAATCACTTCCATACCACTGGTCCACGTACAACCAACCATCTTGAAGGTTGGCACTCCAACCTAAAGAGGCTTGGACACAGTAACCCAAACCTGTAAAAATTCATTGAAATTATCCAATTTTAGCAGGACAGTAATGAGATTGTAATCATGCAGCTGCAGTCTGGTAGTTTGATGCCGCCAAAAAAGAGGCGGTATCTGAATTTGGAACAAGCTCTTGAAACAGAGAAGCGACTTCTGACTACAAATCAGAAATCCAAATACCAGTACCATGACGCAGTGTCGCATCTTGTTGGTTTGTGAATTGTGAATGTATGTACAGAAATCATATTATATATCGAATAAATAAAGAAACTTTTTGTAATACAATGGGAAAAGTATTTCTGGTGATACTCTTGTATTGTATTTTTTGTGCATTTTTATCTAATAAAAGTATAATTTGAAATATATACAAATGTAGTTTGTAAATGTGTATGTATGTGATATTCCACAATTTGTGTATGGATATACTTGAATCTTTATTTTTAAACCAATATCAATGGAAATAAAATGTTGAGCAAAAACACTTTCTTAGTTTCTATGACTGAGGCCGGACTACTGGGGACCATCACTGAGAGACTTATATTTGAGACGACCCCTCGTCTTAAACACACATGGTGGGGATTAACTGTTTGCCGGCTGCCGGACAAGTAGGATATCACCAAATCACCAAATCGCTTCCAAGAAACATTCACATTCCATGATAACTTGTAAACTAGTGTCACTGTCAGGGTTAGTTATATCGGGATGTTGATTTGAGCTAACGATATTCCAAGAAGGAACGAAGTTATTACTATGATTCATCATTTTATATACAGATCAGCCAATAGTTTAAACAAAGAAAAATCTTACAACAAAATAAATGAGATGAGTACTGTAATGTGAACAATATACGCAATTAAAGAAATAGCACGTTTTGCACATAGTTTTCTCACTGAATATTGACCTCAATAAATGATATATTTTAATCCTTTAATCCCACTCATAAGAATGAAAGTGCAGTGTACAAATGGCCATTGCGATTAGTGGAAAGGGGAACGTCTAAGGGTTATAAAGGGTAGAGAATAAGTTAGCTTTGCCGAGACCGTGTGCAGCCGACCATGAACGGAGGCTTGCCTGCAAGAGTGCGATCAGAGGGGCGGCTTGTAGTGCGATCAAGTGTGTAATTCTTGAGGTAGCTTGTGCAATCAAGCGTGTAATTTTGGAGATAATTTCCTCCAAGAAGACCATAATAAGGAGTCTCTGTATATAAAAGCTTTACCTCCATTGCATTTACATTTCAGCCTTTGATATTGATAAACAGGAAAAACGTGCAAATAGACCTTATTTAGGTCGTTTCGAATATGATATTTGCATTAACGAGGTTACGATCTATCCAGTTCTGCAAAGTTGTATATACCCATGAGACTTGCATTTTAAGGATTTATTAGCACGAGGCAATAACAACAAACATAAAGCATTAAGGATTTAAGTACATGATTAACAATTAAACCTGTGTTGTCAAACCATGCATGAGTGGTGTCTCCTTGGCTAAGTGTAATCACTGACCCGTATAATCTGTTTGGAAGAGATTATTAATGGGCAATAGAGTCTATGCGTAGGGAAAACTTAAGATAGTGCTACAATATAGAGTTTAGTACCAGTGTATTCAATCAACTTCTTTTTTTCAATAAAGAAATGTAAGTGAACTAAGATAGTTTGACAATATAGCTATTAATAGCAGATAATAGATTAAATTTTATCAATTATGTGTTATGTCAATCATTAGATTGTCATGCATGGCATCAATATTTATCAAGATACCATCCTATATTGAGCATACAATTTATTCTTAATTTCTTACCAGCACTAGTATCCTAGGTAGACGTTGGTGCTCTACCGGATAATTCTCTTATTACAACACACAAGTCCGTCTGTGGGTCCACAACGTTTATTCGTGTTCTTATGTCTATATAACTACATAGTAGTATGGCCAAGCAGGATCTCTGAGGCGTAATAGAGCCAACCTGCCTAGCCGCTGTCCGAGGGTCAAGTCCCGACTAACATGTACAGAAAGCGTACTATCTTTAACCCTCACTGTCAGACTGCCATGTATATCGTATTACGTTACATACATGGTCAGCCTGCAGTATCCCGCACCTCATCCACAAAGTTAAGCTTCAGTGGCCAACCGGCCATTCTCTGGCATTAACTACAACCAGCTGACCCGCACATGACTCTGTGCTGCTGGCCATGGTAATGATACCCCAGCTGCTGTTATAATTTGTATTGGCAGCACTCTGTTTATTTAAATAGATATAATCAACTTACTTAATTAAGGGAATATATAAAACGTATATACACTCCCTGTTAAAACATATAGACTCCCTGTTAAAACCTATATACCCTGCCAAACTGCCTATGATACTAGCTATAGACATGCTTGGCGTGCTTGTTGTCTCCCCTGTTCTGTGAACATTTTTTGAACGATGGGTCTATGATGCCAATCCACATAAATTTATATTGTTATGCGTTTGTTAGTTTGATTGTTGTTTAACGCCGAACTCAGCAATATTCCAGCTATATGACGGCGGTCTGTAAATAATCGAGCCTGGACTAGACAATCCAGTGCTTGACGCCATGAGCATCGATCCACGCAATTGGGATATGATGACATGCGTCAACCAAGTCAGCGAGCCTGACCACCCGATCCCGTTAGTCGCCTTTTATGACAAGCATGGGTTGCTGAAGACCTATTCTACCCCGGATCTTCACGGGTCATTACTATGCGCCAACACGATATCCTTTACAAATATTATGTGGTACCACATGCCATCATTACTTTGTTGCTATTTTATAAAATAATCTCTAAAGCAATTTTTTAAATAAAATAGTCTCTATTGTTGTTTCTCTCATGCAAACCATTATTTTGGACATATTTATGTTCAATATTTTTTCTAAGTTCTTCGTTTTTTTTACCAGGTGACCAGATTGAATACCCTTTTTCTTTTTCACAAATGTAAAGAAACTATCGATAACCATATTTGGATGGCTTGACAACCATGATAAGATATATGCCTTGTGGTATTTCTCGCCATTTGATAATTTTGACTGGGTGCATAAATTCTTTGGCAGCTTTTTCTTCTTTTGCTGGCTTGTAATTGTTTATTGTTATAGAGGTTATCATGCTTGTGTGTTTTGGGATGGTAAATATCCTGTATTAGGAATAAACATGGTATTTAGCGAGCCTTTGCGATAGTTGGAAACGGTTTAATATTTCCATAACTAATGAATTTCATCAGGCTGATCTGTTATTTCTTCCACATGATAAGGTAAGACGTAACACATATAAATATGCTTTAACTGTAGTAGATGTAACTGGTCCATATAAAGAGGCTGAACCATTGTAACCTCAAAAGTTTCAACTGAAGTAGCTAATGCACTGGCTCGCACAAATAAATGTGGACTCGTATATGTTCGTAGGGATAGATACCCTTTCTCAGCAACAAATGTCGAGTTAACTGATTGGTAACTTGATTTGTTATAACAAAGTCATCAGGATTGTTGCATCAGCTGAACTGTCTAGAGAAGATTACAGAAACTGTAGGCTATATATGAACTTTGTTTTGTTCTCACTATCTCATCTTGTCTCTATAGGATGTATAGTTATTACAAACATGACAACTTGTTGTCTTCTCATCTTGTCTCTATAGGATGTATAGTTATTACAAACATGACAACTTGTTGTCTTCTCATCTTGTCTCTATAGGATGTATAGTTATTACAAACATGACAACTTGTTGTCTTCTCATCTTGTCTCTATAGGATGTATAGTTATTACAAACATGACAACTTGTTGTCTTCTCATCTTGTCTCTATAGGATGTATAGTTATTACAAACATGACAACTTGTTGTCTTCTCATCTTGTCTCTATAGGATGTATAGTTATTACAAACATGACAACTTGTTGCCTTCTCATCTTGTCTCTATAGGATGTATAGTTATTACAAACATGACAACTTGTTGTCTTCTCATCTTGTCTCTATAGGATGTATAGTTATTACAAACATGACAACTTGTTGTCTTCTCATCTTGTCTCTATAGGATGTATAGTTATTACAAACATGACAACTTGTTGCCTTCTCATCTTGTCTCTATAGGATGTATAGTTATTACAAACATGACAACTTGTCTTCTCATCTTGTCTCTATAGGATGTATAGTTATTACAAACATGACAACTTGTTGTCTTCTCATCTTGTCTCTATGGGATGTATAGTTATTACAAACATGACAACTTGTTGTCTTCTCATCTTGTCTCTATAGGATGTATAGTTATTACAAACATGACAACTTGTTGTCTTCTCATCTTGTCTCTATAGGATGTATAGTTATTACAAACATGACAACTTGTTGCCTTCTCATAGGCTCCCCAATCATCCTTTGTCATACACATGGATTTCGTTCGCGATAGATATCCCCTAAATATTCTCTCTTCATTTTGTAGATATTCTGGTAGATTTTCTGTAAGCATATGTTTTTCCATCATACCTAACAACTGCATATCCAAATCATCAAACCTTGAGTTGTTGAGTTTTATATCTGCATTCAGTACTGTGTTCAGGATTTTCAATCTGCATTTTAAGAGCGTCAAAGTCAGTGTAATTAATGTATGGTACTGGCATTTGATTACGATACTGATCAATTTTAATATATTTTTATCCTCTTTCGGCATATCAATGCTTATAATAGTCTGCCTAACGTCTCTACAGTCTTGTTTGTGTGATTCTGAAAGATCTTGTCAACAGTACCAATGCAGACTTCTTTCACAGAAATATTTTTCCTTATGAGTTGTTTGGTTACATAATAGTCTATTTGAACTCTTTATCCATGTATGATGATAATTACCATCTTTTCAACCAGAAATAAATTATTCTGGGAATATTTTCTGGGGCAGAGCGTATGTGGTGTACAACAGCTCTTTTAGAATGTCCAAAAACAATTATTATTATTATTTTTTTGCTTTTCTTCCTTATTAATTTGTGAGATTGGTGTAGGTGCATCTATGCCTTCAAAGTTGAGTCCACCATTTCCGGGATAGGGCAAAGGTCTATCTAGACGGTTTTTTAGAATCCACTGGAAATAAGGCAGACTTAATGCCAATCTTAAAAAGTTATCATCATTATGTTTAACGTTAATTGTGGCTTGCTTTTTCTTATAATATCCTCTTAGGCCATCCTGTTTTGCCAAAGCTTTCAGTTCTCTGACAATTGTCATTGTACATTATAATTATATGCAAAGTCAATCTCAAAATGTTTTTTCTTAAAGTATGATAATACACAACTAGTCAAAACACTTTACGCGTCTAAATATTAATTCTACCCAATAAATTTCGCTCCTGGAGGTACTACCTTTCCTTGCATAAACAATCTGATTTCGTATTTTATCATCTCCATCAGCTTTACATAAACAATACCTTCCTTTGACTCCAATTCCGCATACAGATCATGTCTGGTTTTCGTATTGCCATGAGAGAGAGAGAGAGAGATTCTTTATTTCCTCCAGATGCGATTCCGAAGATTACAATGAATATATATTCAATTACACGCAGTTAACACAATAAAAAAAAGGCACAACATATTTACAATTACACACAGTTTATCAAATTCAGATACCTAAATGATGACAGATTTTCACTAGAAGATATATATCAGAAGATGCTTAGTTTGTACAGATACGAGGAGAACTGAAGTATAATAGTTTCCCAGGTGTGTTGATCCAGATTGTGAGTAAATTTTGTTTCAGCCCCAAATAAGACTGATAACATATCTGTTTCATCTTGCATTTCAAAATCAACATATTTTTGAACGTCAAGTACGTCAATGAGAGAAGAGAAAAACGCATTTCTTTCTGATATCAGCGCTTCACAATGTAAAATAACGTGGCTGTCATAGTCAAAAGCATGCCTATTACAGAGCATGCACTCTTTCGAAAGTTTACTACGTGATGAGACTTTCACACAGAGTTGTAAAGCAGGTCGATATTCCGGGTACAGAAAAGCTAATTGCCAAAGTACATGGTATGTTAATTTCGTATGAATTCTCTTATAACGCAAGCCACAGGTTTTCCCATCAGCACAGACTTGATGATTTTTCCCAATTTTCATTGTTGTACACTATGTGAACATTTATCTCAATGCGTGTTGAGATCTCATAGCCGAGTAGCGCAGTTGCTGTCTAGCCTAGTACAATGAATGTTATCTCGCGACTTTCTTACCCTCTGACGGTGTATAAAACGGAGAGAGCATTGGCTTGAGGCCCACTGGATCCTGTTGCTTTCCGTAAATTAGATTGTATCATGCATGTCAGTTTCAACATCATTAAAAGTTTGAATTGAATGATTTTGTAGACTATGACAGCTTATAAGTAAAACTTTCTGCAAAGACCACTTTGGTTCTTCACACAGTGAACACTGAATTGGTGCAATAGCATCTCCCATAGATAAAGATAATTTGAAAGACATACCAAAACATGCTGAAGAGGCTTCAGATGGGCTTGAAGACCTCTTGGCTACCTATGATGATTCTTCATCCCAGACATCTTTGCAGTACAGTATTAGAGAATTACGAAGTCTTGACAAGGCAATGCAAACAATGCGGGGATCACTCCTCAATAATAATGCTAAGCTAGATGAACTTGACAAGGATATAGCTTCTGAGAAAATATAACTTACATAGGCAGAAGATAATTTTAGTAGTCATATTGCACAAAGATTGCATAGCTTGGAAGACGAAAGATAAGCCCACTTGAAAGCAGCTTCCACTAATAGAGAAGCACTTCGGTCACAAATCAGTCGAATTCCGGTAACTATTGGTCAAGTTCTCAATAGTGATACTGCCCTGGCTGAAAGAATTAAAATATTGTTCAGAGAACAGGGGATTACCATTACCAGTATTTTAACTGCTTTGGGATTTATTATATCAACTTTGGTTCCTGCTGTTACAGGTGGTGGTAGTTCAGCCCCAACACTGCCTTGTGATTGGGATGGCACAAAGGAGTGGATAAAAAAGCATATAAAGTCATTTGGAGAAGCTCTTGGAACAGATATATATATATATATAATAAAATAATAGTCCACGTTAGTCCATCATCTTCATTATATCAGTTTCATACATAGTACAGTTTCATACATACACACTGAAGAGCTGTCATGAGACATCGAAAGTACTATGTATGAAACTGATATAAAGAAGATGATGGACTAACGTGGACTTTATTATTTTATTATATATTGCATGTACACCGAGTGAACATTTACCTCATTTTTGTATATATATATATATATATATATATATATATATATATATATATATATATATGCAGACACACATCATGTTCCCCGAACTGATCCCAACTCCCGCTAATCAATTGATGTGACAGGGGAATAATGCAGTGACTTTGTGAGTTGTGTTTCAAACCGATTAGACTGTATTTCACTCATATCAGGGCGTGTCAGTTTGACGTGGGAGGAAATCCCCAAGTGATGCAGGTCTTAGGGGTTCAACATTTTGGTGAAACCCACGTGTACGGTATGGTGCTCAGACCATAAAAGCTGGGGTTCGAACCTTCGGCCAAACGTTTTTGGCATCCTTAATATACTGATTGTAAATATTAGGCAACATGTTAATCAGTGTTGGCAAACAAACTGGGATATACAAACCACTAACAAGCTGCACAATATTCAGGCTAACATGACTTAGTGAGTGAGTTGGGTTTTTCGCCACTTTTGGCGATATTCCAGCAACACCATAAATTGGACACCAGAAACGGGCTTCACACTTTGAACCCACGTGGGGAATCGAACCCGGGTCTTCGGCATGACGAGCAACCGCTTTAACCACTAGGCTACCCAAGGCGACGAATATAAACAATAACAATATCGGTGTCACCTGTCGTAGAGATGATTTTACGATTAATATATTTTCAATAAAATATGCAACCCATATCATGTTAACAAACACCTGGCCACCGGACAAAAAGCAATATTAACTTGCGTATGATGCATTGAATTGGGGAACTCTTTGGGTGTAGGATAGTCGCTGTAACACATCATCTCCTTGCTTGTGTTGATGACAGTCGACCTCATCACACGCCCCTGATCCTCGCGGATTTGTTCTGTAAAATTACATAATCCCCCGACCCAATCTCGTCATTTCGCTCAAAATAAAATTTCTAGAACTTTTCGTCTACAAAACATTTGACGGCAACGAAACCACAAACCCGGCTCCAATGATCGCCACCCGCTTAGCGGGTCAAGGGCATAGGTATGGCTGGTACTTGGACCACATTCAACAGTGTCTGCTTGTGATCCGACTGTGCATGTCCGATTTTAATTACTAAAGCTGTCTGCATAATCTCTGTGTGTTGGTGCATAGTGCATCTTGTATTTAACATATTGAGGACACTGCAGATCCGTAGTTAATATGTGCAGCCTCGTGCTAACCACGAACCAAGGCACAACGCGGTCAATATTTTTTGCACATGCTCGGGTGACATTATGGTGTTTTTAAGTTATGAAATACTGTATTTATCTGACAATATAAACTCGTTATCTCACTCGAGAAAAATAACACTTAATGCTGGCACTGCTTCACTCAGAAACGCCTCACCCACAACTTGTTTTGTATAGTTTCCTGAAAACAAGGCTTAGGGCCCTTCTTGGAGACCCTAAAAAACTGACTTCCCCAAGCTTGATTTTTCTTGAGTTTTGATTACAAAACCACGAAGAATGACTTGGGTTTTTTTATAACAAATTCCCAGGTTAATTAATTATGACGTCAATCCCAACTGTACTGCAGAGGAGTCGTCGCGTAATTGTCAAGTGCGGGATTGAATACACTCACATGAAATCGAAAAATAAATTAATTAAATAAACAGACCAACCGATTGCATAAAGGCGCATTGACAAAGATAAACCAACCGGTAGCTGAAAGATTTATTAATACTAGGCAATAACAACACAGCGCGAGTTCCACTAACAGGCGAATATACATAAATCAACAACACTGACAGTAATTTGTCAGTTTTAATACACAGCTGACGCGATCTAAATACACGTACAGAGCGTTTTTTTCGATTCTGCACAGGTATAGGTTTCTGCGGCGACATTCTAAACAGATTAACAGACACCGGATCAAGCCACCTGTTGTGTGACCAGCTTCTGTATCCAAAGCTAGACAGCCTCCCCCACCTTTGAACTCCCATCGGTAGTGGTTCGATTTGAGAAAATACGAATTTAAACATGGATCAAAATTTTGTTTGGCGTACATTTCCTTTTCAGATTTTCCTTTAAAATATCACAGTGGAAATCTGAAGCAACTTGGATAAAATATGAAAATTGTGTTGTTGTTCCCATCGTGACATAGTCATTTGAATCACAGTACATACAACACTAGTCCTCTATTGACTTGAAACACACAACAATTTTGTCTTACTGAGTAAACATAATGATAACGCCATGTTGTTACTATTGATTCTGAGCCAGGAATTCACTGGCCGTTGTGAACGTGCATTTTAACAAGTACAACTGACGCAACTCTAGGCCATTTTGCAAAAAAAGAAATGTTTCAACCATCTGGGAAGTCAACAAGTCTGAGAAATCACTCGAAGTTGTTGATTGCGCTGTGCAGAGTTAAGTCCCTTGAACACGGCAGCAACCTATGATCGTGGGTTCGAATCCCGTTTCGCCTCTATTGTTTCTCGTTCTGTCAGCACGACACCCGTGGTCGTGGGTTTCAACACAGTGGTAAATGTCTGAGAGCTACATCACTTAGGACTTTCCTTCAACATTAAGCTGACACGCCGTCATATAACTAGAATACTGTTCAAAGCGGCGTTAAACCAAACAACATATTCGAGTGATATCTCATTCAGAATGAGGTACTCCAGTGGTTGAACTCCATTGACTTACTTTCCCATCGAATGTTTGACAAGTTTAATAGTTTTATTTTGGCACTGATTTCTTCTACAACGACTGCTTTTACCCTCACGATTCCCGAACTTGTAGCTACCCAAAAAGTTAGACGGGCAAGCTACAAAGACATACAGGCATATAAATGCACACAGCACATGCAAAAGTGTGTAAATATAATGTAAAAGTTACTGGTAAATTCAGCAGCATGTTCGTGTATAAAAGGCCGAAGAAACGGTAGTAATGATATTTCCCTGATCTTGATTTCCCAAGTGTAAATATTTGGATGTAAGACTACACACAGCCACTAAACAGCGCTCTACAAACTCCTGACATCGCTTTTAAAAAGTTGGTAAAGGATGGCAATGACCAGCACCAGCAACACCAGTGTGAGGAGTCTGTGGGACGACTGTGTCTCTGTGCCTTCAGGGAGAGGTCTGGTCTTAAAGGGGTACTCCATTCTATCTGTCTGGGTCATGATGGCCTCCCGGGCCCCCGGCCACGTGCCCGGCCCCCTCAGGCGGTATTGGTAGGGGGTGGCGGGGCCGAAGTAGCACTTGAGTCCAAGTTTCGGGTCGGTCAAGAGAAGACGACCTAGAATAGAATTGTTGGATGTATGGAAATCCGAGATGGTGTTCTCTTTCTAATGAAACTCTCATCAACTAACAAGGTCATATTCAAGGTCATTTAAGTAAATTGAAACATTATTTCATTGTTGTCGGATTGTTTGTTGTTTAATGCCACACTCAGCAATATTCCAGCTATATGACGGCGGTCTGTAAATAATCGAATCTGCACCAGACAATCCAGTGATAGATATCATGAGCATCGATCCACGTGAGATCGATCACATGCATCAACCAAGTCAGCGAGCCTGACCACCCGATCCCGTTAGTCGCCTCTTTCGACAAGCATGGGTTGCTGAAGACCTATTCTACCCCGGATCATCACGGGTCTGGATCGATCCTTATGGTTTGTCTGGTCCAGACTCGGTTATTTAAAGGTTGCTGTGAAATAGAAGGAATAATGCCGATGCGACGTTAAAAAAATCCAAAACAATCAAATCTGTCAGTTGTTTTAGTTGGTATAATTCCTTATCTTCGTATTCATGGCATTTGAATCTTAGGAATGTGTGTCAAATATGGATTTCTTCCAGCGATGGTCGATTAGGGCGAGATGGATTGTTAAGGTCAGGTCAGGTCAGGTCAGGTCAGGTCAGGTCAGGTCAGGCACAGCACGGCACGGCACGGCACGGCACGACACGACACGGGCACAATTAGGAGATAAACCTAATGCGTTTTAAAATTTGATATTGTCCCACTGTAGAGTTGAGATAGGTTTATCTCCATTCTACCATGACGGCACCAACGGTTTGAAAACGGTGCTCTCTTGCAACGTGTAACAACACAGTAACGCAGGTCCGCAATCTTAGAATATTCCGAGAAGTGGTCACAGGTAGTTATATATGTAAGAATTATTACTAAAGTTCAAGATTAAAAACACCATAGTCTTAAGTAGTTCAAAATAAGTGTTTAAAACACATAGTTTTTAAAAAAAAGTTGACCCAAAAAAAACACTCAAAACTTAGTCCAAAGACAAATGTGTTAATTTCTACCACCCCGTTCTGCACTGGCGATGTCTTTTATGCGAGAGAGGTCATTTCTTGGAAATCGAACATGCCATTTCCATCGTTGGGGTGACAGGTTGAACAAAAAGGTCTTAAAATGCTAAACGTATATATTTCTACAACAAACTTAATGAATTAACATTATATTATACATTTAACATGTTTAAGTGTTATTAGTTAGTTAGCAATTACCCCCAGTAAACAATAATAACATCAAAATACATGTCTCTCCACCCCGAACTTGGATGTGGCAGAACTTGACCTACATCACAGTTACTCACACCTCACAGCTGTCAATGGCTGACAATCTTGTTTACATTCTCTGTAACTAGTTAAATGAAGCAAGATGACAACCCCGATCTATGATGTGGTTCAGCATTAACGCTTTTTAGCCTTCAGACGAGCCGGACATTTTGACACGAGGTAGGGCCTATTTGCATGGTGTGACCTGTCAATTTCAAGATTTCATGAATTCCAACCCAGAATGTAAATTAAATGAGACATTCGTGGCCCAGACAAAGTGGGTCGTGTATGATTTTCTGAATTGTGCGTGTTCTAAAATGAATTTGATCAAGTTTGACTTCAATGATGTCGGGACATTGGTTTCGTGGCTTTTCGAATGGACGAGTATTTTCTGACTGATGGACTTTCAAATCATCTTCTGCTAAAGCCTTACGGAGATGGCAACGAATATCAATCCTATGAAGGTTTGTGAACAACATGTTGCCATGAATAAAGTTTTGCAAAAAAAATAATTTAATATAATGTTCTATTTTACTTTAATTGTTGGTTGTTTCAATGAGGAAATAGCTTAAATTGCTCCGATTCTGGTCACCATAGAACATTTTCCTAATAGTTTCATAAACATTTCTTTTGTTTGCAAAAGACATGCCTTCGTAAATCTTTTAATGTCATCATCGAAGCAGTCAGGGTTGCGGGATAGAACGCCCAAAACATCCGATATCAAACCACGTGCACCGAATTTCCTCTATTTGACGCTATGTCGTCTATTAATTTCGCGAGAGTACTTGACTCGGCGTGTATCAGAGACCTGGCTGGTGTTAGAGACCAAGCGTGTATAAGAGTAAATATTAGATAGTTTTACAGTTCATATTGGGGTGTTCGATCGGCGGAACATTTTTTATGAATCGATATGCAGGCTATCTATGTATTCATACGCACGTCTCTTGTAAAAAGGCTTAATATATTTAAAAGCGGTTTCCGTAGCAAACGTCTTTTTGACCAATCAGAATCAAGCATTCATCAATGTCATGGTAGAAATAGGACATAAACCTACTGTGTTTTGAAATTTGATGTAGTCCCACTGTCGAGTAGATACCTCTTTATTTTAATTTTGATCCGAGCGCTTTACTCCTGAACTCGCCAACTTACTCACTTCACCCGACATCCCAGGTAAGGTGTTGTACTAGGAAGAAACAACATCACTAACCTATTTATAAGATAATGGAGTGGGGGGGACTTGGGTTTGATTCCTTACAAATGTACAATGTATGAAGCCAATTTTCTTGTGCCCCCTGCCGAGATATTGCTGGAATATTGCTAAATGCGGCGTAAAAATACCATACTTGCTCAGCTACATATATAACAACTGAAGTGTGGTTCTAAAGGGAGATAACCCAGTCCTCACCTATAGCTGGTCGACATCCTACAAGTTCCGCCAGTTCGTCCATGAAGTCGACGTAGTCGACCTGGATTGTGTGTCGCTGGGACTCGACATATTTCGCCGCCATAGCCGCCTCCTTCTTTCCAATGTCCGCCCACATCTCGTATTTTGACGGGAGACTGCAAGTGCCCTTGTGGACGGGGAACAGGACATATGGAATACCATGGAATACACAATCATTAAAACCCCGGATATACATTTTGGGGTAAAAAACATGTTGCAAATGTCTTAGTTTTCTTAACAATGAAACACTACAATACGGGACAAAAATCAGGTTTGTCCAGATAATTTATGAGTGACGCATTTTCCCACATAATTTTTTTTCCAATAATTCATTTTTTTTCTTACTTTGAATACTCTGGTTGCTAGGCGACACTGCAATTCCACAATAGGCATAATGGCGCCGATGGGTTGAAAACAACCAATCACCACCAATGTCTGTTTCGGCAGGTCAGGTGGAAACATATACTTGAACATCTTGACCTTATTCTTCTGCACATCGATCACAGACTTGTCAATAAACGGGAAGCCGAATATATACCCTGTAGCCAATATGACAACGTCTATATTATCTTCCACCGTCCCGTCAACAAACTCCACGCCAGTCTTGGTAAACCTCTTGATGTCAGCCTTAATCTTCAATCGGCCAGTCGCGATTCTATTGGGCATGTCATCGTTTACTGTAGGATGTTGGGCGAACACCGAGTGTTTAGGCTTCAAGGAGTATAACTCGTGGTCGAAACGTTTATTTAGTTGTTTTTGAAGTATACCACTCAGTGTTTCTTGGGGCAAGGTGTGTAGAATCTTTCTTAAAAAACGTGATGCTAGTTGGAAATCGGCAGGGATACCATTGTCAGCAATTCTGTTGAACACCCAGGTACCGCGCCTCGTGCTAAGAAACACCTGGGGAAACAAGAATCTGGTCATCATGCATTGTAGAAACTCATATATGGGATCAAATATGTTTTAACGACTGTACCTTTACATATTTTGGAGACAACATATTGAATCAATATCAATCTCTCACCTGCCCCACCCTGCTCAGCTCCACAGCTGCGTCCCCGCCTGAGTTGCCGACCCCGACAACCACCACCCTCTTCCCAGTGTACCCGGTCCAGTCCTTGTAGTCCTGAGAGTGAAGGATCTTCCCCTGGAAGTCATCTTGACCTGTAAATTCCGGCACGTTCTTGCTGGCGTGATGACCGGTGCACACCATCACCGCGTCAAACACCTGCGTCTCCTCACTTCCGGTCTTGTGATCTCTGACCTGCAGATCCCATCTTCCGGTCTGCTCGTAGTCACGTGACTTCTTCACGGACAGGATCTCTTTGTTGTATTGGATGTGTTTGCTCAGGTTGAAGGCATCTGCGTACATCTTGAAGTACTGCCATACCTGGAGTCAGAAAACTTGACAATAGAGTCATGTAGTTCTGTCAATCACCTGAATAGTTTTCTTTCAGGTTTTGTTTTAGTTTGTAGCAAACTGAACTACAATTCCCAAGATAACTTCTCTTTTATACACAAACCTATTGCAATGTTTTAACTCTGACTTTGCCAATGGATTCAAGTGGGGCTTAACGTCGCGTTCAAGATAATTGCTCATATGTAGAGTCGTGCGTGTGTGTGTCTGTGTGTCAAATTCTATTAGTGCGGACTAAAGGTGGTTTTGTAGTGTTATCCAACTTAGATAGCATGCCGCACCTTAACATGGATACATTGTACTGATTCCGATCTGACTAGTCTCTTCTTTGTCTCCTTAATGCCGAGCGCTAGGCAGGGTAACAACAAGTACCATATTTTAACGTATTTTGGAATGACGTATTTTGGGATCGATTCCCCGAGCCTCTGCTCTCTGGTCGAACGCTCTATCCGCCAGAATACTTTTCATTTTGAAATGCGCTGCTGTGGTGATAATTTTGAATTTATTCTGAAATAATTCAGAAAATAAAAAGCTTACTTTGTTGTGTCTTACGACATGTAGTACATATTAGTATAACGTTAATCATATATTGACATATTTTCAGTAGCAGTGGAGAATTTTTAGTTTCAGGACGGGCTAGCCATGGACAATGGCCATTATCATAAACTCACTTTGCTCTGAACTGAAATGTACTTTAACTTAAACTCAGGGCGCGATCAGCGACATTTGAGGCACATAATGACATATGCATATACATGTACATATAAATATAAAATAAAAACAACATCTGGCGAATGATGCATGTATAGTTATACACATTCACTAAGTAACAGTACCTGTATTCAATAAGGAGAGAGACCGCCTCCGTGGTCTAGTGGTAGAGCGTCCACCCTGAGAGCGTCATAACAAAAGACGTTATAATATGGTACTTGTTGTTACCCTGTCTGGCGCTCGGCATTAAGGAGCTAAAACAAGGACTGGTCCGCCCGGAGTCAGTATTCTGTGTCTGAGTAGGGTATTCATATTAAACTGCGGCATGGCATCTTAGTGAGCTAGCACTATAAATCGGCATCAGTCCGGACTAGTACAAGCACACACACACAGACACACACAGACACACACACACACGTGCATGCACGTCGCTATATAAGTGCAATAACCTTGGACGCGACGTTAAACCCAATTTCACCTCACCTCACCTCAATAGGGAGAGATATATGTTGACTACAGGAACATGCTGTGTTTACAGTGTCTAACATATAAATACTGGTTAAATGTTGATAGAAATATTATGCATGCCAGGATGAATGGTATGGTCTATTACATGTTCAAGTAGAAACTGTATCTGACATACGGACCGCCTCCGTGGTCTAGTGGTAGAGCGTCCGCCCGGAGAGCGAAAAGGCCAGGGCTTCGATCCCCGGCCGCGTCATACCAAAAGTCGTTAAAAGATGGTACTTGTTGTTACCCTGTCTGGCGGTCGACATTAAAGGGCTAAAACAAGGATTGGTCGGCTCGGAGTCAGTATACTGTGTCTGAGTGGGGTATTCATGTTAAACTGCGGCATGGTATCTCAGTGTGCTAGCACTATAAATAGGCATCAGTCCGGACTAGTACAAGCAACCACACACACACACGTGCAATAACCTTGGACGCGACGTTAATCCCCATTTCACCTCACCTGTATCTGACATACAAGTATGAATGGCAGAGAATGTGCACAAAAGTTGGATTCTGGCACAAAACAATTGATTTGAAAAAGACGTTTCTTGACAGAGAGATTTCGTCGCGTTATTATTTCTCTAATAGAGAGACGCACATGTGTGTGGCTGCTTGTACTGGTCCGGACTTGTAAAAACGTTGGGCAGTTAATCTGACTCTGAGCCCACCAGTCCTTGTTTTATCTACGAGCGATGGGCAGCAACAAGTGCCATCTTTTAACGTGTTTTTGGTATAACGAGACCGGGGATCGAACCCCGACCTTCAACACTTAGAAATACTGGGGAGGGGCAAATTTAGGGACGGGTGGGTAGAGAATAACACATTTTATCATAAATGTTTTTCGAATGGACTGGTGTCATATATCAGACCAGACAATGTTAGTGATTGACATCATGAGCATCGATCTACGCAATTGGGATACAATGACATGCATCAACCAAGTCAGCGAGCCTTACCACTCGACCCCGTTAGTAACCTCGTACTCTTTCGCATGTACTAAATTGCGTTATCAGTAGCTCGTTATGGGGGTCGCAAAAATGCTGGGTCATCAAGTTAGATAATGCTTATAGTGAGTGAGTGAGTGAGTATTGTTTTACGTTCAGCAATATGCCAGCAATATCACGGCGGGATACACCATCTTGATCATGATCGTCACTAGATAGCATATGGAAGTTTGGAAAAGAGAGAGCTACGGTAGGTACAGTATGGTCGTTTACATGCAGTATAACGTTTTAGTGAATTTGTGTGTCTAACGAATTGTTGAGAGATTACATCATACATCTGCTTAATGTATGTAAATATCTTTTACTGTAAAAATGTACAGGAGAGAACTACAACACATCATGCGGCCCCGAATCCCCTTCTCCGCCCTTATCTTAATCCATATTGATCCCAATTCCCGCCTAATCAGAAGACGTGGCAGTGAGTGAGTTGGGTTCAACGCTGCTTTTAACAGTATTCCCGTTATAACGCGGCGTGTCAGCTTAATGTGGGAAGAAAGCCCGAAGTGATGCAGGTCTCAGACGTTTACCTCTTCGGTGAAACCCACGAGCACGGGTATGGTGCTGACAAACCTAGAAACATAATTCGGGCGAACCGGGATTCGTAACCACAATCATCGGCTTCTGGAGTGAAAAGGGGACGCAACTCTGCACAGTGAATCGCGGCGCCTTAGACGACTGGGCCACCCGTACCCCTAG
This sequence comes from Haliotis rufescens, assembly GCF_023055435.1. Lineage (NCBI taxonomy): Eukaryota > Metazoa > Mollusca > Gastropoda > Lepetellida > Haliotidae > Haliotis > Haliotis rufescens. The sequence continues at coordinate 16,702,498 of NW_025964372.1, read as the reverse complement.
ACGTGACAGAGATAAAGTGTAGTGAGTTAGTGAGCGAATCGTGATTATCTCCGATTAAACAGTATTTTAGGGATATCATGGTGTGTCAGGTTGGTGTGGGAGGAAAGCCGAGAGCGATGCAAGTCTTAGATGTTCACCGTTTTGGTGAAAGGACGGGCATTGTCCTCAAACAATAGGAACCAGGCTCGGACCCGCGACCATACGTTTCTGGTACGCTTTTAGGGAAAGTAACTCTGACAGGGAATCAAAAGAGGGTGAATGTTGGTTGATGCCGCAGTTAACAGCATCCCAGCTATACCACACTAATCTGAAAGTAATCCAGATTGAACCAGACAAATATATATGGGACCATCCTTTGATATACCTCGGGTGGCCTGTTTTTAATACATTATATTAAACTGAAATAAATTGTCATTAAAAATATGCCCCAATCCACACTGAAAAAACATACACACACACACACAAAAAAAAAATTAAAAATAATAATTTGTTTGATAGGCATTACTTAGAAGTTGACGGATGACAAGATAGACACAATATTTTCATGGATAACAACTTCTTTAATACAGTATTAAAGAAGTTGTTATCCATAAAAATATTGTGTCTATCTAAAAATAAAATGTTATTTCAAACAAAATTCCTACAGACACCGTGATGATTATCATCATATTGTTTTGTTGACTTCTAAGCCATGTTTGTATAAAAAGGTAACAGTAAAGAACACGAGGAAGAGAATAAATTGATGTCAACATATTTATTATGAGGAACACAACGTTTCGGAGTATATGCTTACTCCTTCATCAAGTGAATGAATGCCATGAGGCAGAGAGCATTTATATGTTCATGTAAGGACAACAACATTTATAAGATAACAAAAGGTGGAAAATAACAAAGGGTCCATTGTCTATTGCTAATCACCTATCAAGGCCAATCATCTGTTGGCTTCCTTTGTTAGTTTCTACCCTTTGTTATTTGCCACCTTTTGTTATCTTATTAATTTTGTTGTCCTCACATTAATATCAGTGTCACCCGTCGTAGAGATGATTTTACCATGAATACATTTTAAATAAAATATGCGACCCAATCGATGTGAACAAACACTTAATTGACCACATGATCTACGGTTACCTGCGTGTTGTACATGAAATTGGGGAACTCTTTAGGTATAGGAAAGTCGCTGTAACACATCATCTCCTTGCTGGTGTTGATGACAGTCGACTTCATCACGCACCCCTGATCCTCGCGGACTTTTTCCGTAAAGTTCCATAATCCCCCGAGCTCGTCAGTTCGCTCAAAACAAAACGGCTCCAGCTTTTCGTCAACACAACATTTGATGGCAGTGAGACCGCTACACCCGGCTCCAATGATCGCCACCCGCTTCGCCATTTTGAATCGTTCAAAGGGTATGGCTGGTGCGACAAGCCGCTTGGAATTCCACCTGTCCCACTGTCAACACTGGTTGAGCTTAACCGACATTGATGACCTGTTTCCTCTCTGCGATCTAGCACACAAGGACAGATAACTCCGAGGGCTTCGTTGAGATGACAAATTAGTTTCGCGGTAGAGTGCACGTCCGATTTTCATCACTGAAGCTGTCTGTGTGTTGATACATATTGCGTCTTGTATTTAACGTATTGAGGACACTGCGGATACGTAGTTAATATAAACCTCGTTCTAACTATGACCACTGGACAACGCGAACTTTAAATATTTCTTCTACATGTTAGGGTGACATTTTATGTTTTGTTTGTTTGTTGTATAACGCAGGATATTCCAGCTATATGACAGCGGTCTGTAAATAATCAAGTCTGGACCAGTCGATCCAGTGATTGATAGCACGCACATCGATTCATGCAAATGGTATACGGTGACATGCACCAACAAAGTCAGCGAGCCTGACCACCCTATCCCGTTAGTTGCCTCTTACCACAAGCAAAGTCGCCTCTTACGACAAGCATGGGTTGCTGAAGACCTATTCTATCCCGGATCTTCACCGGTCTTTTGTCATGTACTTCAGAGATGAACTACTGTATTTATGTGACATTATAAAATCGATATCTCACCCGAGAGAAATAGCACTTAATGCTGGGACTGTTTCAGTCAGTAAGGTCTCACCCAAAGTGGAGCCGACTCGTAATTGTCAAAATGTTTTTAAGAGCTTGATGGAAAACACACACGTGAAAGCAACAACTAATAAACTAAGATAAATAAACAAACCGATTGTATTAAGGCGCACTCACAAAGATCAACCTACTGAAAATTTACTTTAGGCAAACGCAACCAAGCTAAAGAATTAAGGATTTAAATACGCAATAAACAGACCCACACAGCGTGAGTAGTGTGTAAGTATGGTTTTATGCCGCTTTTAGCAATATACCAGCAATATCACGGCGGGGGACACAAGAAATGGGCTTCACACATTGTTCCCATGTGGGGAATCGAACCCGGGTCTTCAGCATGACGAGCGAACGCTTTTACTAGGGGTGTTACGATAAATAACAAAATCGACATATTGCAATTGGTAAGCACTTAAAGTCAAAAATCGATTGTTAAATCAGTTTCCGATCAATAGTATCGATTAGAAGACAGTATTTTATGAAATTTACAAATGTTTGATGAAATATGCCACTTCGGTATGTACTTATTTCTCAACAATACATATACCTCGCAATCAAATATGAAATTAAGTTCATGTTCAATGCTAGTAGAATTACACATCCTACAAATTCGGTTAACAGTTATAGCTTCTTTACATCTGATATTACAACGCAACGGCAGTTCATGCAATCTCAACAAACATATATATCTTCTTACTTCCCTGACATGATGTCCCTGATGTTTGTAACATAATAGTACAGTGGACAATGACTAAATAATCGTATGATGTGCAAGTCGATTTGACCTACATGACTTGGACTTGCTGCTGACACTCTGTAATATAATACAGTTCATAGCGGGTTTAAAGGGGCACTGATCTAACGCAATTCCCCGGACTGGTTGTTGCCTTTGTTATTGTTTTTTACCCCGTGAGTACCCGGATGATACGCAACGCAACTGAGCGTGACCAGAGACTGGGCTACCGTCTGCAGGGACAGCTAAATAAACTTGGACGGAGGCTGGAGGGAATATTTGTTTTACGCATTTTTGCATAAACACTGATTGGTTAACTGTGATCTATAAAGATTTCGACAAAGGGCGCATGTTAATTAATTTCTTCAGCCTAAACAAGCAGACAAAGAGAACGGCGGAGCTCATCGGATGTCGTCATTTGAAAATACCCCAGATGGTTATAGTTTAATACTAAAAAAAGTATCCATGCAGTGAAAGCATTTTCGGATTTCGGATTGCGTCGATAATACGATCACTACTCCCTTGTTGACATCCACGTTTTCTCGTATAACCCTACACTTGTGTATTTGTCGTCATTCACTTAATGCTCAGTGAATGAATTTATTACAGGTACAATTAGTGGTAGCACCACTTAGATTACCTGACAAAGGTTCCCATGTGGCATTTATTGTGTCTGGGGGTAATTATTCAATCTAAATCCAGGTTTGAAGTGAGGTGAAATGTGTGTTATGTAATATGCAGGTGGCAGACCAGCAAGAGGTGAATGATCAGTTGATTTACTTTTTTGGTAAATCAACGCATCGCTCCTAGTCATCAAAGGATTAACAGAAAATACGTTGATTGATTAATCACTGTTATCTTGCACAGTGGATATGTCAAAAGTGAGTGTTTACATATCTAGGTTTACTAAAACAAAGGGAATACACTCATATCATGGCGTGAAGTGCCGATGTAAAAACAACATACTTTGTTCAAAGGGTTAACTGATAATAGTTTTTTTTTACGTTGATTGATTGATCATTGTTATCTATTACTCAATGGATTTTTTAGGAACCGTGAAAATAATTGTCAGTGGGCTTTCTCAGCGGACCCTTGAGACTTGACACCTGAAACAATCCACGTGATCAGTTGAGAAAAGAACACGGGTTATAATATCCCGAAACGATATATAACTTTTAAAACATTTGATTGTTACAGAGACACGTGACATCGAATAAGTTTCTTTGTACAGCTGCAGACGAGTGGGATATTGTTCCTTTGTGTGGATATTCACGGATACATTCTTCGAACAAGGAAGCTGCCTAAAATTTATACACATAAATTTGGTAGGTTGTAATTATGGTATTTGCATTTTGTTTTCCTTCATTTGAATCGATTCGTTCTTGTTTCTCTACGTCTTGGTTGGTAAATTCTTCAATGCCCAATAGATGTTGTTTTCACTGGTCTTTTCCTTTGTAAGCGTGTATATATTACCGTCAATTTGTAAAATGTGATTCTCTCAGGCAATTTATAAAATGAGTAAATATTTCAGTCATTTTGACTAAAAAATCTGTCCAGATTGATTAAGACGATCAAAAGGGCCTACACACATCACAACAGATTATTATGTAGGATTAGAAGTTAACAACATAGAAATGTACTTTTCAAGGTAACATTTTCAGTCTCTTGGTGATGACATTACACATCAAATGTTTGGATTTCGTTATCATAATAATACAGATGGAAATGTTATTCAGTCACTTTGTGAAATAACTGAATATTTAGACGTTTGTTACACATTTTGACAGTAAAAAAATATACACACTATAAAAAAAGCAATGCTCAGGTGAAATATTTACTTTGTTTTGCAAGTCAAAATAGTGTAAGCGAAAATCTCAAAATTACCAAGTAAGTGACTTATCAAAACATCGTCACCATTACCGATGCTACCCACAAAGATACCTACATTTCCTTATTATCTCGAAAACTGTGTTTCATTTTGTTGATCAATGTGACCATGCGCCCTTGTTACTACCGGTACCCATAAAAGTGACTAATGCGCTTACGAATGGCGCAGCAGAGGTCGCGAACTAGTCTAGATTTCTGCTACATATCCGGGTACTCACTGGGAAAAAAGGCAACAACCAGTCCCGGGGAATTGCGTTAGATCAGTGCCCCTTTAAACCCACTCACTCACTCACGCTTGTGTCTAGCTGATGCCTAGAACGTGCTAATATTGTAGTGGTTAAATTTGAGCAAATACAAATTAAAACATATATCAAAATTTTGTTTGGTGTACATTTCCATTTTAGATTTTCGTATAAAATATACATGAAATATCTGCAAGCAACTGTTAAGAAAAGAGAAAAAAAAAAGAAGAAGAAGAAGAAAATTGTTTTATTAAAGTGTCACATGCTGCAGTACTAAATATATGGACATATAAACATTTCATTAAAAAACAGCACCCGGCCAGTTGGCCTACGAGACACTAATTACATAATGGTACATTTAAAATATTTAAAAAAAAAAAAAAAAAAAAAAAAAAAAACTACAACAAAATAAAAAATAAAAAAAAAATAAAAAAAAAAAAAAAGAAGAAGAAAAAAAAAGGGAAAATTAGTTGCAACTTTGTATATTACTACACCCACACTCACACCGATACACCCACACACACATCCGCATTAAAATCCCGCTCAAAGCATTCAAACAGGTAAGCATACAGGACGCTCACAGCAATCTCATACAGGACACTCACAGCAGTTTCATACAGAACACTCACAGCAATCTCATTCAGAACACTCACAACAATTTCATACAGAACACTCACAACAATCTCATTCAGAACACTCGCAGCAATCTCATACAAAACACTCACGGCATTCTCATACATGTCATACATTTATACACATATGCGTCCATATACACACAACTTTATACATCAATCGTGTATACTAACCTACATGTATAACTAGCATACATACTAACATACCAACCTACATACATACCTATATCCATCAAACATAAATCAATCCTTATTATACATACACAGGTCCATCCATACCTATGTCCGTTTAAACACACCTCAATCCAAATATACTAACACACATACAACCATACATCCATACCTATATTCATCCATACACATATCGATCCATATATACATACACACATACAACCATACCTATATCCATCCATTCACACCTCAGTCCATATATACATATACATATACACATACAACCATACCTATATCCATCCATTCACACCTCAGTCCATATATACATATACATATACACATACAACCATACAAGTGTCGTACTGAATACAGTATGAACATACATTAAATACAACAGATGATATAAATGAGAGGCACTGTGTACTAACGTACATAAACACACCCGCCTACACACCTACGTGCATATATAAGACAATGCATAACATTATGGATGGGATAAAAAGTAATTAAAAATAAAAGCTAACAGTTTATATAAAGTTTACGGCGCCTGTACATTCTGTAGACAAGGGAGGCTAGGGATTTACTTATACATGTAGTATTCATTAGATAGCAGGTCTGTTGCAGTAGAGAAAAGGTCGGGAAGGAGGGCTCCAAGGAGGCAATATAATTCCATAAATCATATCTTAGATCAGAATAAAAGTTACATTCAGTTAGAAAGTGGATTTCATCTTCGATTGCTTTAGAGTCACACATTTTACATATCCTTTCTTCCAAGGGGACAGTCGGTCGTGAAAATCTACCGGTCTCTATTTCAAGAGGTAAAGTTCCTGTACGTATTTTGGCGAGTGTACTTCGATAAGATCGGTCCATTATAAGTTGAACATATGGTTCAGTGTTAAGCGAGCCCTTAAAGCGTCTATATGTTCTAAGTTTGTTACCGTTTATAAGCCCTCGATCGTTCCACAGCTGACGTAGCCAGTCGTGGTAATCATTGGATATAAGCCAAGTCTTTATGTAGTCCATGTCAGGGGGTGTTAAATTAAATATATCTAAAATAGGTAGTTGCCACGACTTGATAAGTGTAAAAACCTTATTAGTCCATGATTTACGATAATTACGTGACCATAGATGGACTTTACTACTCACTCGAATGTTGTCACAGTTTTGTAGACGATACCATAGTTGTAACATTTCTAACTTTTGCTTGGTATAAGGCGAAGTCCAACCCATATCCCCTCGAACTGACAAGTTTGGTGACTTACAGCCCACTCCGAGAAAGAATCTACATGCTCGATTTTGTACAGCATTGATACAACTGAACTGACGGGTGCCCCACACAGCAGCTCCGTATGAGAGAATCGGTTGCACAAGGTTTTCATATAACTTATTAAATACACCGTAAGCCATTCCTCCACTGGCTTTGAATTTACACACAATCACACCTAAGGCACGATGAGCAGACTTGGCTATTTCCTTGGCTGTAAAATTAAGATCTAGGTGTTCATGAAACCAAACACCAAGATATTTATATGCATGAGTATAACACACTTCATTTTCACCGATAGTGAAAGTAACACCTGATATACTGGAACCTCTTGACCGGAAATGGACAACTTGTGTTTTCTTCAAATTAACAGACATACGCCATTTAGTACACCAGGTATTTACACAATTTAACATCTTCTGTAGACAACTTTCGTCGGGTGCAATTAAGGCAATGTCGTCTGCATACAACAGAACACTTAGTTGATAATTACTTATATTAATCCCACAATTCAGACAGTTGATTTCATCCACAAGATCGTTGATATACACAGAAAAGAGTGTAGGGGAAAGCACACCCCCTTGGCGCACACCAGAGTAGACTGGAAATAGGTTTGTGTACCTATTATTGACACTGACTCTAGACCACGTTGAGGCGTACATTGAATTCACAGCTCTTAGAAAGTTTCCTTTAATTCCGAGTTTGTTGAGCTTGTACCATAAGCAATCACGGTTAACTTTATCAAAGGCCTTTGAAATGTCGATAAAACAAACAAATGTTGATTTTTTGGAGATTTTTCTATTTTCGATTGTTGAATGAAGACTGTAGATATGTTCCTGAGTGCTACGTTCACTTCGGAATCCGTTTTGTTCCTGTGCGAGAATACCGTTATGCTCTAACCATCTGCTGAGGCGAGTGTTACCCCTTGTTACTACCGGTACCCATAAAAGTGACTAATGCGCTTACGAATGGCGCAGCAGAGGTCGCGAACTAGTCTAGATTTCTGCTACATATCCGGGTACTCACTGGGAAAAAAGGCAACAACCAGTCCCGGGGAATTGCGTTAGATCAGTGCCCCTTTAAACCCACTCACTCACTCACGCTTGTGTCTAGCTGATGCCTAGAACGTGCTAATATTGTAGTGGTTAAATTTGAGCAAATACAAATTAAAACATATATCAAAATTTTGTTTGGTGTACATTTCCATTTTAGATTTTCGTATAAAATATAACATGAAATATCTGCAAGCAACTGTTAAGACATAAAAATTGTGGTATCGTCCCAACATAACATAAACATTTTAATCACAGTACATACAGCACATGCCCTCTATTGGCTCGATACACACAACAACTTTATCTTACTGATTAAACATTGTGATAATGTTGTTGCTATTGATTCTGGGCCAGGAATTCACTGGCTATTGTGAACGTGCATTTTAACAAGAAAAACTGACGCAATTGTAGGTCATTATGCAAAATCATAGTATAATGATGTATCAACCATAAGAAGGTTTTAGTCTGAGAAATCGCTCGAAGCTGTTGATTCCGGAAGCAGTTCATAAATATTATTCCGCATATGAAAACATATTTCAGCAGCATTTTTTAATTACAAAACACAGTCGAGGCGTAGAGGTGTTATAACCGATTAAGATTTCAGCAGTAATTCCAGTTGGTTCAGAGATCCCCTTCTCTGACCCTTTCCCTGATGAAGTAAGATTTGACACTGGTCATGTCAAGGGTAAAGGCAACGGTAGTATTGATTTCCCTGATCTTGAATTTCTCAAGTGTAAATATCTGTCAGTGAATATAAGATGATACAACAGCGAGTAAACAGCACTCTACAAACTCGTCACATCTCTTTTAAAAAAACCAGTTGGTAAAGGATGGCAATGACCAGCACCAGCAACACCAGTGTGAGGAGTCTGTGGGACGACTGTGTCTCTGTACCTTCAGGGAGAGGTCTGGTCTTAAAGGGGTACTCCATTCTATCTGTCTGGGTCATGATGGCCTCCCGGGCCCCCGACCACGTGCCCGGCCCCCTCAGGCGGTATTGGTAGGGGGTGGTGGGACCGAAGAAGCACTTGAGTCCAAGTTTCCGATCGGTCAACAGAAGATGACCTTGAACAGAATTAAGAGAGGCAACATTATTTCATTGTGGTCAGATTAAAAAGCGGACCAGGAACGTACGTTTTGTGTCTCTACACAGGGTTATGGAATGGATCATTAAAATTGTATCATTTCTTACTTGGCAAATTCAGCTGTAGCCGTAACTTCTATTAGATGTTTCATAAGGCGACGAAATGGATCCGGTGGGAAGTGAGTGAGTGAGTATGGTTTTACGCTGCCTTTAGCAATATTCCAGCAATATCACGGCGGGGGACACCAGAAATGGGCTTCAGACATTGTACCCATGTCGGGAATCGAACCCGGATCTTCGGCGTGACGAGCGAACGTTTTAACCACTAGGCTACCCGACCATCCCCCGGTGGGAAGGCTCGGTGACTTGGATGACTGGTTTCCCATTTGCGTGGATCGATACTCATGATGTCAATCACCTGTTTGCCTGATCAGACTCGATTATTTAAAGGCATGGGTATTGCTGATCTCCGAGTAAATCAACGATGGGCGATTAGCGCGAGGTGGACAGGTAAGGTCGGTTAAGGTCAGGTGAGGTCAGGTGAGGTCAGGTGAGGTCAGGTAAGGTCAGGTAAGGCTTGGCACGCCGAAGGAACGGGTTCGATGATCTACATGGGTACAATATGTGAAGTGATTTCTGGTGTCCCCTGCCCTCATATTGCTTGAATATTGCATCACGCGGCGCAAAAAACATACTCATTTACTAACTCAATCAGTTACATATAACAACTGAGGAAGGTGTTGTTCAAAGGGTGTATAACCAAGTCCTCACTTATAGTTGCTCTCAAAGCGCTTGAATATTGCTGATCTCGGAGTTCATCAACGAAAAAACAAAACTGGGTGTCATAAATTTTTTAACTTTTTAAGGGGAGAAAACCCAGTCTTCACCTATAGCTGGTCGGCATCCCACAAGTTCCGCCAGTTCGTCCATGAAGTCGACATAGTCAACCTGGATCGTGTGTCGCTGGGACTCGACATATCTCGCCGCCATGGCCGCCTCCTTCTTCCCAATGTCCGCCCACATCTCGTACTTTGACGGGAGACTGCACGTGCCCTGGTGGACGGAGTTCAAAGCATATGGAACACCATGGAATACACACACGAGACGGATATACAAAGTTCTGTTTCCATTTTGAGGTAAAAGGAATCTCTCTCTCTCTCTCTCTCTCTCTCTCTCTCTCTCTCTCTCTCTCTCTCTCTCTCTCTCTCTCTCTCTCTCTCTCTCTGTGTTCTGTGTGTGTGTGTGTCTCTCTCTCTAATGTTCCCAACAAATAACCAGAAAAAAGAAAATTGCTTACATTGAATACTCTAGTTGCTAGGCGACACTGCAATTCCACAATAGGCATAATGGCGCCGAGAGGTTGAAAACAACCAATCACCACCAATGTCTGTTTCGGCAGGTCAGGTGGAAACATATACTTGAACATCTTGACCTTATTCTTCTGAACATCGATCACAGACTTGTCAATAAACGGGAAGCCGAATATATACCCTGTAGCCAGTATGACAACGTCTATGTTATCTTCCACCGTCCCGTCAACAAACTCCACGCCAGTCTTGGTAAACCTCTTGATCATGTCAGCCTTAATCTTCAAAAGGCCAGTCGCGATTCTATTGGGCATATCATCGTTTACTGTAAGATGTTGGGCGAACACCGAGTGTTTCGGCTTCAAGGAGTACAGCTCGTGATCGAAACGTTTATTCAGGCGTTTGTGAATTATACCGCTCAGTGTTTCTTGGGACAAGGAGTGTAGAATCTTGTTGGTAAAACGTGTTGTTAGTTGAAAATCGGCAGGGATACCATTGTCCGAAATTCTGTTGAGCACCCAGGTACCTCGCCTCGTGCTAAGAAACACCTGGAGAAACAAGAATCTGGTCTTCATGCATTGTAGAAACTCATTTGTATGATCCAATATTATTAACAATACCTTCTGATATTTTGGAGACAACATATTGAATACATATCTGGACTAATAGATCCAGGAATAACAATGACACTCCATGAACAAAGTCCCATCTTACAAAATAATGCCATATAGAGGCTAGGCCTTTCAGGTCATCTCACACCTGCCCCACCCTGCTCAGCTCCACAGCTGCGTCCCCGCCTGAGTTGCCGATCCCGACAACCACCACCCTCTTCCCAGTGTACCCGGTCCAGTCCTTGTAGTCCTGAGAGTGAAGGATCTCCCCCTGGAAGTCATCTTGACCTGTAAAGTCCGGCACGTTCTTGCTGGCGTGATGACCGGTGCACACCATCACCGCGTCAAACATCTGCTTCTCCTCACTTCCGGTCTTGTGATCTCTGACCTGCAGATCCCATCTTCCGGTCTGCTCGTAGTAACGTGACTTCTTCACGGACAGGATCTCTTTGTTGTATTGGATGTGTTTGCTTAGATTGAAGGCATCTGCGTACATCTTGAAGTACTGCCATACCTGGAGTCAGAAAACTTGAAAATATTTATGAAATATATGGTATGTTTGATGTTTAACGCCGCAATCAACAATATTCCGGCTATGTGACGGCGGTCTGTAAATAATCAAGCACCATGAGCATCGATATACGAAACTGTAAGAATCACCAACCAAGTCAGCGGGACCCCCCGGTCTCGTTAGTACTGGATTTACTGTACTGCATTATCAGTAGATCGTTATGTGGGTCGCAAAATATGCTGAGTCATCATCAAGTGAGAAGATGCTTGACAGACGCGTACTCTTGATTATGAGTGAGTGAGTGATTATTGTTTTACGACGCGTTTAGCTATAATCTAGTCATGATGTCCTGTCGAACACCTGAAAAGATTTTGTTTTGGTTTGTTACAAAATGAACTGCAATTCTTATGATAACTTATTTTACACACAAACCTATTAAATTGCGTGAGCTCAGATATGAATTCGGTAATTTGACAATTTGACGGGTGTGGGTCAGTAAAATAATCTTGACGAGACGTATAATCCCCCCCCCCCCCCCCCCCCCCGACTTTTTTCAAGTCAAATAAGTGTTTTGTACCAGCCTCGAGAAGTTGTGAACACCCTGGGGCAGAGTAATTAACTGACTTTAAAAGTCAACTTTCTGCCCTTGTCGAAAGAGGCTGGAATTTCGTGGCTCGATCGTAACGCTACCAATGCTTATTTCGAGTCATGTCCCTTTTACGCCAATCCGGCTGACCAATCAGATTCCACCTCTCGTATCCCTTGACTCAGGAAGTTCTCAGGGCTCTTTGTGCACATGTAGTGAGTGAGTGAGTTGGGTTTAACGCCGCTTTTAACAGTATTCCATTTATATCACGGCGTGTCAGCTTAATGTGGGAGGGAAGCCCGAAGTGATGCAGGTCTCAGACGTTTACCACTTCGGTGAAACCCACGAGCAAGGGTATGGTGCTGACAAATCTGGAAATAATTTTCTCAGTGAATCTTTTTCTGAGATTTTTTGTAAACGAACTGCCACACATCATGCGCCAACCGAAGCCCTCGCCCCGCCCTTATCCTTATCCTTGATGATCTCCACTCCTGCTAATCAGTTGACGTGGCAGGGGAATGAGTCAGTGAGCAAGCTGTGGTTAACATCAATTAGACTGTATGTTAGTTATATCACGGTGTGTGATAAGTCTACATGCAAGTCTAAGACGGGTATGGTGCTCAGACCCTAGAATCTAGGGTTCGAACCCGCGATCTTATCTGTCTGGCAAGCTTATAAGGGAAGTAACTCCGACAAGGAATTACAAGTGAGGGAATGATGTTTGACGTCACATGGAACAGCGGCCTGTATTGCTTTTGTTAAGTTAACGGCGTGTCAGCTTGATGCAAGTCTTAGACGGGTATGGTTCTCAAACCCTAGAATCTAGGGTTCGAGCCCGCGATCTTATCTGTCTGGCACGCTTATAAGGGAAGTAACTCCGACAAGGAGTTACATGTGAGTGAATTATTAACACCCTGTTGACTCGATCCTGCTTCAAGCAAACCAATGGCTCGCAGACGCTCATTTTCGGACAGGCCTGGCATTTCGTAATGTTGAATAATTGCGTAATTTTGTTGTTTTTCTGAGTGGTTGTTGTCAGCACGATGCTAAACATGCATATAGAATTCCGTTAATGCACATGTTTTTATACCCATTCTTGGGTAGTGAAATGCATGGGGCCTTCATAAAAGTCCACTTTTGCATGGACGGCATGTTTTTCTGTAGCTGTTGCGTTTCTGTGACTTGTTCCATACATGTACTACAACATTGAAAACCAATTTTTACTTGTTTGAAAAATACACTAAAATATTGGTGTCACAGGAACTTTTGTTGTTGAGTATTTAATATTAATGGACAGTCAAGTCTCGTTAATCCGACATCGTTGGTTGCACATGATTGTGTCGGATTAACGAGTATGTCGGATTAACGAAATTAAGTGATTTGTGATCGAAAATCGGACGTCTTCACGATAGATAATAACCGTGTGTACCTTGTAATAAAATCATTAAAAATGAAATATTAATATTGTTATGTTGTTTATTCATTCATTCCTTAATTTATAATTAATGACTGTGCAAAAGTAATAATAATTTTCCCATTTATACATAACAATAGAGACATTACTCACTGAATTTATCACATGATCAACGACACACGTTTCCTCGTGTAAATGCAAGTGCTACTGTCTTAACAACTTGCTTCATCTACTTAAAATAGTCTGTCAGTGTTTTCTGTTTCTAAAGTGACATTTCACATTAGTTATGTCGACATTAGCATGGGATGGGGCGTTGTCCAACAGTAATACCACGTGGCGTTGCTCAAATCGCATTTGCCGATCCAAGATCAGTAGCCAGGCTTTGAATATTAATGAAGTCATCCATGCTTTCTTGTTTACATACCTTACTTACTTACTTACTTTGGAGATTTAACGTGCGCTTTCCGACTGATGCGTATTTCGCACACGGGCCCGGCCAGGCCATTTAATGTGTTTCCGAAAGGGGCGAAGGTGGTACCAGTCGACCATGTTTTATATACCTGTTCGTATTTTAAACTGGCTTCATGAACATTTATCTGGCTTCAATTTGTAAACTACATTTGTATAGCTTTGTACATACAGGTTTGAATAGCTTTTCCTGTTAATTGTTAAGTTAATCTCTGCAGCCAGTGCGTGTCAAAACGAGGGGTTGTGTACTCGCGGTCAGATGACCACGGAGTACGCTGATCACTGTGTCGGATTAACGAGACTGATTAATGAGTGATTTCGGTAATTCGTTGCAAATTAGGTGTGTCGGAGTCGGAGTGCGAGAATGTCGGATTAACGGGACTAAATAGCACTGAATCAATCGGTTCCCATCATTTGTGTCGGATAAAGCCGAGTGTCGGATTAACGAGTGTCGGATTAACGAGACTTGACTGTATATTGTTCTTGAACAACCACCCGCCTCACACACACACGTGTCGGTGTCAGGCGCAGATGTGTGCACGTGGTGTGGTATATAGTGGGAGTGTTACGAAGACGTAGTTTGTCTACTCTATATATTCCATGTCAGATCTCAAGAAGTCTCACTCATGCCTCACCCATACATGTTCCTTGGCTTCAGATACTGTGTTGGTGTGCTATATTGTCAAATGCACATCAAGTCAAGTGAATTCCATAGATTGAGTGAGTGAGTATGGTATGTACTGGCATACACACAGAACAGGGTAGATATACACATCAGGCAATCAGTGTCACCTGCCGTGGAGATGATTTTACCATGATTATATTTTCAATGAATTTTGCAACCCGAATTGAGCCCATTCCATGTATACAAACATCGGCCCTTGTGACATAAGCAGTACGTTTACCTGCGTATTATGCACGTAATTGGGGAACTCTTTGGGTATAGGAAAGTCGCCCCATTATAGGAAAGTCGCCCCATTGGGCCCCGTTCGATGTGATCGGTTCATTTTGATCCAAGCAATGCGTTTACCTGTGTGTTGTGCATGTAATTGGGGTACTCTTTGGGTATAGGAAAGTCGCTGAAACACATCATCTCCTTGCTGGTGTTGATGACAGTCGACTTCATCACGCATCCCTGATCCTCGCGGACTTTTTCCGTAAAATTCCATAATCCCCCGAGCTCGTCAGTTCGCTCATAACAAAACGGCTCCAGCTTTTCGTCAACACAACATTTGATGGCAGTGAGACCGCTACACCCGGCTCCAATGATCGCAACCCGCTTCGCCATTTTGAATCTTACCAAGGGTGTGGTATGGCTTGTACTTCGACCACACTCACTGTCAACAGTGACTGTGCATATCCGACTTTAAAACACATCTGTGACGTCATTCTATTGTTTGAACGCTCCATTATTTTTCAGGAATGGAGAGTTGCTTGTCAACTCTCATTATCTTGAAGCAGCATTTGAATTTTTCAAATATTTTCAACTACAGAATATTTTGTCAAAGTGTAAAAGTAGGGATGAGTTTTAAGTAGGGGAATATCCTGTGACTCTCCATTCCCCTCTACTTAATTACTGAAGCCGTCTGCCTAACGCGTCTTTGTGTGCTGGTGCATAGAGCATCTCGTATTCAACATATTGAGGACACTGCAGATACGTAGTTATTGTGTGTAGCTTCGTGCCAAGGAACCACAAACCAATGCGATCTTTAAAACTGGATTTCATTATTTCTTCCACATGCTCTAGGAACATTTATGGTGTTTTAAGTTATGAAATACGGTATCTATCTGAAAATATAAAATCGTTATCTCACTCGAGAAAAATAACACTTAATGCTGGCACTGCTTCACCCAGTAACGCCTCTCCCACAACTTCTTTTGTGTAGTTTTCTGAAAACAAGGCTCAGGGCCCTTCTTGGAGACCCTCAAAAACTGATTTTCCCAAGCTTGATTTTTCTTGTTTTTTTTACACAACCAGGACACCTTGACATAATTAGATCAACCTCTTACGTTGACATAAACGTTCACATTGCAACATATACCCACATCCTGACATACTCACACCCTGACATACTCACACAATGACATATTCACACCCTGACATACTCACACCATGACATACTCACACCCTGACCTATTCACAACCTGAGATACCCACACCCTGACATACTCACATCCTGACATACTCACATCCTGACATATTCACATCCTGACATACTCACATCCTGACATATTCACACCCTGACATACTCACATCCTGACATACTCACATCCTGACATACTCACACCCTGACATACTCACACCCTGACATACTCACATCCTGACATACTCACACCCTGACATACTCACACCCTGACATACTCACATCCTGACATACTCACAACCTGACATACTCACATCCCGATACACTCACACCCTGAGATACACACACCCTGACATACTCACATCCTGACATACTCACACCCTGACATACTCACATCCTGAGATACCCACACCCTGACATGCTCACATCCTGACATACTCACATCCCAATATACTCACACCCTGACATACCCACATCCTGACATACGCGTATCCTGACAAACTCACAATCTGACATACTCACATCCTGACATACTCACATCCTGACATACTCACATCCTGACATACCAATATCCTGACATACTCACATCCTGACATACTCACATCCCGATATACTCACACCCTGACATACGCACATCCTGACATACTCACATCCTGACATACCAATATCCTGACATACTCACATCCTGACATACTCACATCCTGACATACTCACATCTTGACATACTCACATCCTGACATACTCACACCCTGACATACTCACATCCTGAGATACCCACACCCTGACATACTCACATCCTGACATACCCACACCCTGACATACTCACATCCTGAGATACTCACACCCTGACATTCTCACACCCTGACATTCTCACACCCTGACATACTCACATCCTGACATACTCACATCCTGACATACTCACAACCTGACATACTCACACCCTGACATACTCACATCCTGACATACTCACATCCTGACATACTCACACCCTGACATACTCACATCCTGACATACTCACACTCTGACATACTCACACCCTGACATACTCACATCCTGACATACTCACAACCTGACATACTCACATCCTGTCATACTCACATCCTGACATACTCACACCCTGACATACTCACATCCTTACATACTCACATCCTGACATACTCACACCCTGACATACTCACACCCTGACATACTCACACCCTGACATACTCACATCCTGACATACTCACAACCTGACATAATTACATCCTGACATACTCATATCCTGACATACTCACATCCTGACATACTCACATCCCGACATACTCACAACCTGACATACTCACACCCTGACATACTCACACCCTGACATACTCACATCCTGACATACTCACATCCTGAGATACTCACATCCTGACATACTCACATCCTGACATACTCACATCCCGATATACTCACACCCTGACATACTCACATCCTGACATACTCACACCCTGACATACTCACATCCTGACATACTCACATCCTGACATACTCACATCCCGATATACTCACACCCTGACATACGCACATCCTGACATACTCACATCCTGACATACCAATATCCTGACATACTCACATCCTGACATACTCACATCCTGACATACTCACATCCTGACATACTCACATCCTGAGATACCCACACCCTGACATACTCACATCCTGACATGCCCACATCCTGACATACTCACATCCTGACATACTCACACCCTGACATACTCACATCCTGAGATACTCACATCCTGACATACCAATATCCTGACATACTCACAGCCTGACATACCCACAAACGCACATCCTGACATACTCACAACCTGACATACCAATATCCTGACATACTCACACCCTGACATACTCACACCCTGACATACTCACACCCTGACATAATCACATCCTGACATACTCACAACCTGACATACTCACATCCTGACATACCAATATCCTGACGTACTCACATCCTGACATACTCACAACCTGACAACCTCACAACCTGACATGCCGACAAACGCACATCCTGACATACTCACATCCTGACATTCTCACAAACGCACATCCTGACATACGCACATCCTGACATACTCACATCCTGACTTACTCACACTCTGACATACTCACACTCTGACATACTCACACCCTGACATACTCACATCCTGACATACTCACATCCCAATATACTCACACCCTGACATACCCACATCCTGACATACGCGTATCCTGACAAACTCACAACCTGACATACTCACATCCTGCGGACTCACATCCTGACATACTCACATCCTGACATACCAATATCCTGACATACTCACATCCTGACATACTCACACCCTGACATACTCACACCCTGACATACTCACACCCTGACATACTCACATCCTGAGATACTCACATCCTGACATACTCACATCCTGACATACTCACATCCCGATATACTCACACCCTGACATACGCACATCCTGACATACTCACATCCTGACATACCAATATCCTGACATACTCACATCCTGACATACTCACAGCCTGACATACTCACAGCCTGACATACCCACACACGCACATCCTGACATACTCGTGTCCTGACATACTCACAACCTGACATACCCACAAACGCACATCCTGACATACTCACATCCTGACATACTCACAACCTGACATACCCACAAACGCACATCCTGACATACCCACATCCTGACATTCTCACAAACGCACATCCTGACATACTCGTATCCTGACATCCTGACACACTTACACACTGCCTAACATCAAAAGATCACCAGGTCGGCCACAGTGGTCTGATACAGAGATACTACACGAGTGTCTGTCAGATATCATTGATCTTACAACAATTTGTTTCAAAACGTATCTAACGAGCGAAAGCACGGTTCTGTGGTTCAATACAGACGTAGGTGAACATTCGACTGAAGCAGACCGCCTCCGTGGTCTAGTGGTAGAGCGTCCGCCCGGAGGGCGGAAGGTCCGGGGTTCGATCCCTGGTAGCGTCATACCAAAAGACGTTAAAATATGGTACTTGTTGTTACCCTGTCTGGCGCTCGGCATTAAGGAGCTAAAACAAAGACTGGTCGGCTCGGAGTCAGTATACTGTGTCTGAGTGGGGTATTCATGTTAAACTGCGGCAGTGGGCTAGCAATATAAATCGGCATCAGTCCCGACTAGTACAAGCAGCCACACACACATACACAAACACACACGTGCATGCACGTCGCTATATAAGTGCAATAATCTTGGACGCGACGTTAAACCCAATTTCACCTCACCTCACCATCAAAATATGGCCTTAACATTTAGATAGTTTACTAAATGACATTATAAAGCCAGTTCTCGAGCTTGAGAATGTAGGATTTGGCCATGCTTACCTTATTTTGACATGTTTATTTGTTTGTATTTAACTTCTATCAAACGACTTTTAGAGTTTTCTGGTAAAGACTTGTCACACCGACCTTTCATAGTTTTATAAGCTGAATGTGTGTCCACGGGAGCGTAGTCAATTTCATCGTCATGACCTGCACGTACACAACATGCGGACACCCTCTCCACCTGTAACACGCCAAACATGTTTGCCCAAATTCTGCGCACCGCCTCCTTGTCTCAAACGCGTTTTGTGAGTTGGTTCAACTTATACATGCTTACCAGTAACTCCCTTAACTTAATGTCACTTGCATTCAAACATTCGACGCTTTAAAAATTCAATAACTTTATTTTTGGCACGGATTTATTCGATCTTAAACGCTTCCCGATCTTGAAGCTTTCCAAAAGGTAAGACAAGCAAGCTACAAAGACATATATACATGCATATGAAATACAAACATCACATACAAAACTGTGTAAAAATAATGTTACCGACCGATTCAAAAGGCCGGAGCAGACCTTCCAATAGCCATGCAACATGGACAGCGAACATCTTGTTTCTGGAAAAACTGGAGGCAAATATCCCCAAGTACAATACAATTTGGTGTAGAGGAGCGAACCTCAAATGCTTTTTTTCAAAACAATCTCATTTTCCATAACCACAAATTTTGACATTATCTTTTTTGTAAACAGTTTGAAAGAAAACTTTACAGGGCAGATTTTCTATTTTAACTCATTTCTCTTCAACAGATGCAGGTTCTTGATGTGTATTCCAACTCCAGGTTCTAGTAAACGAAATTTCAGGGTAAATATAAGATAAAACTACCTTTACACAGGGATTTTTGTATATCCGTTTCTATAATTTGAATAATTTCCCATTGTTTTTAAAAACTTTTATTTGGACAGTGACCGCGTGTAAAAATAAGTTTCCAAAATGTTGACTTTGACGTTGAAGGCCATTTACCGAATCAGAGAAAAAGAAAATATCATCAGCATTAAAGACATGAAAATGGTGTATTTTTCCGCATAATCTCCTTGATACGCTTTTGCCAACAATGTTGGAGGGATTTTATCCAAGTTTCGTGGAAGTCCTCCTCTTGGCTGTCCACATCCTATGACGTCACCGTTCGAGTCGAAATAGGGTTGGTTGGTTGGTTGGTTTGTTGTTTAACGCCGCACTCAGCAATATTCCAGCTATATGACGGCGGTCTGTAAATAATCGAGTTTGGACCAGACAATCCAGTGATTGATATCATGAGCATCGATCCACCCAATTGGGATCGATGACATGCATCAACCAAGTCAGCGAGCCTGACCACCCGATCCCGTTAGTCGCCTTTTACGACAAGCATAGTCACCTTTTTACGGCAAGCATGGGTTGCTGAAGACCTATTCTACCCCGGAATCTTCACGGACCGACAAGAGCTTTTTATGTATAATAACAGATAGAAGTCTAACTGAGCCAGATCAGGTGGGTGCTGAGGGAGTGCAAAGCCACACTCGTAGATTGTAGCCATGGCAATGACTGGGCGAACAGGGATTCGAACTCACGACCGTATTTGTGCACTGGCGCATTGTCCTGATGGAAGACCAAACCTTTGCTCAGCTTCCCGAGTCTCTTTGTCTTACTTTCACCCCGTAATTGCTCAAAAGTGCAGCAACCAATGCTTGCCGTAAAAAGGCGACTTTGCTTGTCGTAAGAGGCAACTAACAGGATAGGGTGGTCAGGCTCGCTGACTTGATTGAACCATGTCATCGATCCCAATTGCATGGATCGATGCTCATGCTATCAATCACAATCCACCGTGATGAAACCATCAGCATCCACCGTTAAGAAACCCTCAGCGTCCACCGTTAAGAAACCCTGAGCGTCCACCGTGATGAAACCCTCAGCGTCCACCGTGATGAAACCCTCAGCATCCACCGGGATGAATCCCTCAGCATCCACCGTTAAGAAACCCTCAGCGTCCACCGTGATGAAACCCTCAGTGTCCACCATGATGAAACCCTCAGCGTCCACCGTGATGAAACCCTCAGCGTCCACCATGATGAAACCCTCAGCGTCCACCGTGATGAAACCCTCAGCGTCCACCATGATGAAACCCTCAGTGTCCACCGTGATGAAACCCTCAGCGTCCACCATGATGAAACCCTTAGTGTCCACCGTTAAGAAACCCTCAGCGTCCACCGTGATGAAACTCTCAGCATCCACAGTGGTGACACCCTCAGCATCCACAAAGGCCATAACATTTCCCGCTCATGCGAAGTTCTTTGATGCTGGTGATGTAAAATGCTTCCAACATTTTCATTGTTGTTTGGCCAATGGTGAACCCAGGTTTCATTCATAGTTACAAATCATTGCAAGAACCTTTCTGATTCAGCATCAAACAGAGCTAGATTATCACGAGACATGTGCCTGATGCATTTTTTATCAGATGTCAGAAGGCGTGAAACACAATGGGGTGAGACTTTCTGTCATTTTTAAATCATGCTGCCCACCTCGTTTCAGATTCCTAATGAGTGTGTGAGTATGGTTTTACGCCGCTTTTAGCAATAATCCAGCAATATCACGGCGGGGGACAATACGCCGCTTTTAGCAATATTCCAGCAATATCACGGTGGGGGCCTCCAGAAATGAGGTTCACACATTGTACCCATGTCGGGAATCGATCCGGGATGTTCGGCGTGACGAGCGAACGCTTTAACCACTAGGCTACCCGACATCCCCTTCAGCGTGACGAGCGAACGCTATTACCACTAGACTACCCAACCGCCCCAGCTTAATGTTGAAAAAAGCCCGAAGTGACGAAGATCATTGATGCTTACCACTTTGGTGAAACCCAAGAGCACGAGTTGATGTTGACAAACCAAGAATCATACCCATGGCGAATCTCGGACTCGAACCCATGGTCATGGGCTTCTGGCAAGACTTGGAGATATCGTTGGACCACCTGTGTCATCTGGAAGGAATGGTCTTGCTAGTATAGAGCATTGGTGTTAAGTTCTCAGATTCCTAGATTTGATTGTAATGACTTGTTCCAGCTGTTCACTATGATTAACGTGTGGGATATATTATATCACGGCGTGTCTGCTTGATGTGGGAGGAAAGTCCGAAGTGACACAGGTCGTAGTAGACGTTTACCACTTTGATGAAATCTACGAACAGGGTTTTACGGAAGGCTTTTAGGGCCATTTGTTTTTTATCTATTTAGTTAGTATCTTGAAATTTCAATATGTTATGTGGGGGCGGTCGGGTAGCCTAGTGGTTAAAGCGTTCGCTCGTCACGCCGAAGACCAGGGTTCGATTCCCGACATGGGTACAATGTGTGAAGCCCATTTCGGGTGTCCCCCGCCGTCATATTGCTGGAATATTGCTAAAAGCGGCGTAAAATCAAACTCACTCACTCAATATGTTATGTTACAATTTCAAGATACTAACTTGAAATCTCAACTAAGTATCTTGAAATTCCAACTTATGTATCTTCAAATTTCAAGTTATTACCTTCAAATTCACCATTATCTTGAAACTACAAGATAAATAGATAAATAAATAAAAAAACAAATGTCACTAAAAGGCATCCGTAGGGTTTGGTGCTGACAAAGGTAGTAACAGATTAAGGGCGAACAGGGATTCGAACTCACGACCGTATGTTTCAGGCACACCTAAGGGACGCAACTCTGCACAGCTAATTGCATCACCTAAGAGGACAGATATTTAGTGGGTCCCCTACATGTTTTCACAAAGAAATATGTGAATTACACGTGTTTCCATTTTGTTAAGGCTTTGTATTTCAGATGTTTAACAGCTTGTCGACTTCTTGTAAAGGGTCCTCAGCCAGACATGTTCCCGTTCTAGTGGATAAAGCGCCTACCCGGGGAGCGGAAGGTCAGTGGTTCGATCCCCATTCGCGTCTTTCTAAAAGACGTTAAAATATGGTACTTGTTGTTATCCTGCCTGGTGCTCGGCATTGAGGGGATAAAACTGTGTCCGAGTGGGGTATCCATTTTGAATCGCAGCATGGTATCTCACTGTGCTAGAACCTAGTCTGTCTCGCAGACCTTGGAGAATTAAGCAAAAGAGGAGTCCAACTCAAGTCTAGAATGATGAATAAAGGATGAATCTGTTCTCTGTTTGGACTTTTATGTTTAGAAGATAGAGGTTTTTAAAATAGGAGAACCCTATTTCTGGGACTAAATATTAGTCTAGGCTAGAACCATAAGACCAGGAGTAGTACAAGCAGACACACCCAAACTTACACACACACACACACACACACACACACACACACACACACACACACACACACACACACACACACACACACACACACACACACACACACACACACACACACACACACACACACACACACACTCAAACACACACACTCAAACACACTCAAACACACACACTCAAACACACACGTACACACACACTCAAACACGGAGGCACGGTGTTATATAAGTGCAATAATCTTGAACAGACCTTAGACTCGCCTACCAAGGATTCCTAGCGGTTAACTGAGGACAAAGTCATCACTGCTCTCTCGACGCATGCCTATCACTGTTCAATGCCTGGTATTTAACATACTAGAGTTTTAGTGACATCTTCGACACAACTTAACCGTTCCATTTCCATTTGCCACTAAATACCACCAAAAACGGGGATTTATCTGGACCTGCTCCGATATTCGGTACCCCGTGAAGATCCGGGTTAGAATTGATCTTCAGCATCCCATGCTTCTAGTAGGTAAGGTGAAATGGGGTTTGTCGTCGCGTCAAAGAGTATAGCGGCGTGCGCGCGTGCGTGCGTGCGTGCGTGCGTGCGTGCGTGTTTGTTTGTGTGTGTGTGTGTGAATGTGTGAGTGTGTGGCTGCTCGTACTTGCCGGACTGATGCCGATTTTTAATGCCAGCTCACTGAGATACCATGCCGTAGTTTAACATGAACACCCTTATCAGAGACAGTATACTGACTTCGAGCCGACCAGTCCTTGTTTTAGCCCCTTAATGCCAAGCGCCAGACAGGGTAACAACAAGTACCTTTTAACGGCTTTTTGGTATGACGCGGCCGGGGATCGAACCCCGGACCTTCCGCTCTCCGGGGGGACGCTCTACCGCTAGTCCACGGAGGCAGTCTTCGGAATAGTTAGATCATGAGGACCTGTTGTCTAATCGTTGAAATGGTTAGTTCGACCACGAGCGCGAGTTGACAAGTTATTTAATCAACTAATGCTTTATTTATAATTTGCTCGAGAACTATATTGTGGCAAAACGCACACATCAGTTGAAACTGTCTCTGTGCAGAAGAGTTATGAAGCTCGCACATGCTGTGCGAATGGGAATCACACGCTGCACGTGCAGTGTCTCGGCGAAGACATGCGCAGTTCGAAACCACATGGTCAGTTGGGGAAGCAATTTGCCTTGGAAGCAGCAACATGAGTAGTTCCGACGAAAGGAAATCCACTTCCTTGCCCCAGTACAGTGATATCAGTGATTTTGAGACCGATACGGTAAACTATTGGATTCGAATGACGACGAACTGAATTATTGTACCTGTCGGTTTATCCTCGAGGTTCGGAAGCAGGATGGTACGGATTATCCACCAAAGACTGTTTGTCAACTTGTTTTACTCATACAAATGCACTTCAACAACAACAATCGTGATGTCCAGTTTCTTTCCGAAACAGTGTATACAGAGGTTCGAGTGACATTGGACAATATTATGAGACAGGGCAAGCAAGGGAAAGGCATTGCGCTCACGCCAAGCTAGCGTCATTACCGTGCAACAAGAACATGATTCTGTGAGAAAAGGGATTTCTCGGATCAACATGCCCTTAAGCACACTTGTACGATGGTGTATTTGGTTGAATTAAATTTTGCACTGCGGTCGGGCTATCAACATAGAATGTAGAGTGTCCACCAGTTCGAATTTGGATCGAATGATTGATCAAGGAGATTATTAACGTTACGCCGAATGCATCAGTAAATGTAATCAACGAGGACTGAAAGGTGTAGAGTTCCACCTAAGTGTGTTACTGCATACACTAGTACTGACCCTAACAAGTGTATTGAGTCTACGACCTTCGGACGCCCTAGATGCCTTCTACTTGCGTCCATTAGTGAAGCCCCGGCAGGAAACGTGGTACCCCTGCAGTCCCATTGGTCAAAATACTGTAGCGAAGACAGTGAGTCGATTGTGTGCCGCTGCTGGATTTACTTGTGAGTACATTGTACATAATGTTTCAGTAATAGTTTCCAAACCGTAAATCAAAATGTATGATTTTCAAATGTTTGTGGATTTGCTTAAATCATTTTACAGTATAATTTAGATCAGTGACATGAGCGTGGTGGCGGCATGATTCTGTTTATATCATAAAGTCGTTTCTTATCGCACAGGAAATCATTTGAGACCATTAACATCAACTGAATAGATTCTGGAGAAAGTTTATTTTTTAAGTTGTGGCGTCATATTTGATTACCAAATCAAGCGCGTAATCGGATTCATCAATTACTTACATTTTAACGTTTGTTTACTTCGTAATCCCTCTAACCTAAAATAAAAAAAAGCTGTTTATTTTGTAGGTTTTTACACTAACCACTCTTTGTGTGCTACACGCCTCTACCAGTCAGGTGTTGACGAGCAGTTGATAGCGTTACTGCGATGCCCAGTCCGTTTTGCTATCAGGTCATACAAGAGTGACTAGCAGGAGGATTACGTAAGCAAGATTGTACAGGGTCTGCGCAAGCGTACAATTGCAAGTACTGCAACTTCGCCATCCACAGAAATGGCAAAGCATGCGGCGATGGATGTCAGAGGTTCTCGACCTGTCAAGGTGGAGTTCAACATCAACATCACGTGACATGGTTATTAACTTCAAGGGATCGCCTATTCCGTGTCGCCCTGTGAGATCAACTGTAAGTTTAAGTGAATATGAAGAGATTCAGTTTATCTATGACCTTGTTCTTTTCTTATTCTATTTCTGGTCAGTTGTAGTCTCTTAAATACTACCTGTATGGCTAGAAGTAGAATATGCATCCAGTCAGAAATTTCCTCACACGACTGGAGCTACTTTGCTTGGAAAAAGTAGTTCCGTCCGTGGTCTAACTGAAAATGACGTTGGTTAGACCACGTTTATAACAAAGGAGCTATGGTCTAATTGTAGTAAGAGGCGAAACAACAAACAAACAAAAAGATATTCGGCCCAAAAATCTGCAGCAAATGTCAGTTCAAATTCCAAAATGGAATTAAACACACCCGAATGCTTGTTATTGTGGTGATAATTAATGTTATGGTTTGAGAATAATACATTAATAAAAACGACAAAACCTGACAATAATCACGTCAGTGTCCCGTCTGCATCACAAGCACGTTTACAATGGGGTTTTGTATTTCACTGATAACTGGGAGAGCTGCAGAAGTCTGAAGGGTTCAATAACGTATCACACATTATTGCATGGAATGTTTAAACACGTCTTGATTTGAACATAACTCGGACTGTAATTATCCCAATTTTCAAAAAAACATAATGATTCTTTGTAATCTGCCTGTCAAGGGCAGTAAGTTCAGAATTCTCGATAAATCCTGCCTACTTTGAATTCACATGTTATCTCCTAATGTTAATGGTCCACAAGTGGTTTACTGACCTTTATCTCAAGGGTCTGGGCGACAGAGTACTCCAGCAGCCACAGAGAGCCCTGGCTGTTGGCCTCTTCTATAAATAGCTGTTTTTGGGCGATGGCTCATTCCCCGAGAATTGTTGAATGTGGGAAAACCAGTCGCTTGTTTGAGATCTGGATTTCCAGGAAATCGTAGCGGAGTCTTATATAAAATACTCGAATGTGTTTCACGTGACATTTCTCATATTCCTCGCTTCACAACAGACCGTAAGTACACTCACTCGCTACCAAATAGTTATTTTATTTGCGTAAACCCTGCCCCTATATACATATACCCTGCCTCTACATACATACACCCTGCCTCACATACATATACCCTGCCTCTACAACATATACCCTGCCTCTACATACATATACCCTGCCTCTACATACATATACCCTGCCTCCACATACTCATACCCTGCGTCTACATACATATACCCTGCCTCACATACATAGACCCTGCCTCTATATACATATACCCTGCTTATACATACATATACCCTGCATCTACATATATATACCCTGCATCTACATACATATACCCTGCATCTACATACATATACCCTGCCTCCACATACTCATACCCTGCCTCTACATACATATACCCTTCCTCTACATACATACACCCTGCCTCGACATACTCATACCCTGCCTCTACATATATATACCCTGCCTCTACATACACACACCCTGCCTCTACATACATATACCCTGCCTCTACATACATACACCCTGCCTCAACATACATATACCCTGCTTCTACATACACTCACCCTCCCTCTACATACACACCCTGCCTCTACATACATAGAACCTGCCTCTACATACATACACCCTGCCTCTACATACATATACCCTACCTCTACATACATACACCCTGCCTCTACATACATACAACCTGCCTTTATATACATATACCCTGCCTCTACATACATGCACCCTGCCTCTACATACATATACCCTGCCTCTACATACATATACCCTGCATCTACGTACATATACCCTGCCTCTACATACATATACCATGCCTCTACATACATATACCCTGCCTCTACATACATATACCCTGCCTCTAAATACATAAATACACCCTGCCTCTACATACATATACCCTTCCTCTACATACATACACCCTGTCCCTACATACATACACCCTGCCTCTACATACATATACCCTGGCCCAATATACATATACCCTGCCTTTACATACACACACTCTGCCTCTCCATACATACACCCTGCCTCTACATACACACACCCTGCCTCTACATACATATACCCTGCCTCTACATACATACACCCTGCCTCAACATACATATACCCTGCTTCTACATACACTCACCCTCCCTCTACATACACACCCTGCCTCTACATACATAGAACCTGCCTCTACATACATACACCCTGCCTCTACATACATATACCCTACCTCTACATACATACACCCTGCCTCTACATACATACAACCTGCCTTTATATACATATACCCTGCCTCTACATACATGCACCCTGCCTCTACATACATATACCCTGCCTCTACATGCATATACCCTGCATCTACGTACATATACCCTGCCTCTACATACATATACCATGCCTCTACATACATATACCCTGCCTCTACATACATATACCCTGCCTCTAAATACATAAATACACCCTGCCTCTACATACATATACCCTTCCTCTACATACATACACCCTGTCCCTACATACATACACCCTGCCTCTACATACATATACCCTGGCCCAATATACATATACCCTGCCTTTACATACACACACTCTGCCTCTCCATACATACACCCTGCCTCTACATACACACACCCTGCCTCTACATACATATACCCTGCCTCTACATACATACACCCTGCCTCAACATACATATACCCTGCTTCTACATACACTCACCCTCCCTCTACATACACACCCTGCCTCTACATACATAGAACCTGCCTCTACATACATACACCCTGCCTCTACATACATATACCCTGCCTCTACATACATACACCCTGCCTCTACATACATACAACCTGCCTTTATATACATATACCCTGCCTCTACATACATATACCCTGCCTCTACATACATATACCCTGCCTCTACATGCATATACCCTGCATCTACGTACATATACCCTGCCTCTACATACATATACCATGCCTCTACATACATATACCCTGCCTCTACATACATATACCCTGCCTCTAAATACATACATACACCCTGCCTCTACATACATATACCCTTCCTCTACATACATACACCCTGTCCCTACATACATACACCCTGCCTCTACATACATATACCCTGGCCCAATATACATATACCCTGCCTTTACATACACACACTCTGCCTCTCCATACATACACCCTGCCTCTACATACATATACCCTGCCTCTACATACATATACCCTGCCTCCACATACATACACCCTGCCTCTACATACATATACCCTTCCTCTACATACATACACCCTGTCCCTACATACATACACCCTGCCTCTACATACATATACCCTGTCCCTACATACATATACCTTGCCTCTACATACATATACCATGCCTCTACATACATACACCCTGCCTCTACATACATAGAATCTGCCTCTACATACACACCCTGCATCTACATACATATACCCTGGCCCAATATACATATACCCTGCCTTTACATACACACAATCTGCCTCTCAATACATACACCCTGCCTCTCCATACATACACCCTGCCTCTCCATACATACACCCTGCCTCTCCATACATACACCCTGCATCTACATACATATACCCTACCTCTACAAACATACACCATACCTCTACATACATACACCCTGCCTCTACATACACACACCCTGCATCTACATACGTATACCCTGGCCCAATATACATATACCCTGCCTTTACATACATACACCCTGCCTCTACATACATTGAACCTGCCTCTACATACACATGCCCTGCCTCTACATACATACACCCTGCCTCTACATACATATACCCTACCTCTACATACATACACCCTGCCTCTGCATACACACACCCTGCCTCTACATATATATACCCCGCCTCTACATACACACACCCTGGGTGTGTGTGTGTGGGGGGGTGGTTGGTAGGTGTGTGTGTGTGTGTGTGTGTGTGTGTGTGTGTGTGTGTGTGTGTGTGTGTTGGTGTGGGTGTGAGGGTGTGTGGGTGTGTGGGTGTGTGGGTGTGTTGGTGGGTGGTGGGTGTGGTGGTGGGTGTTGGTGTGGGTGGTGGGTGTGGGTGTGGTGGTGGGTGTGTGTGTGGGTGTGGTGGTGGGTGGGTGGGTGGGTGGGTGTTTGGGTTGGGGGTTGTGTGTGTGTTGGTGGGATGGGTAGGGGAGGGGTGGACGAATGTAGGGGAGGGAATCACGAATGGAGGGGAGGGGTGGACGAATGTAGGGGAAGGGTGGACGAATGTAGGGGAAGGGTGGACGAATGTAGGGGAGGGGTGGACGAATGTAGGGGAGGGGTGGACGAATGTAGGGGAACGGTGGACGAATGTAGGGGAAGGGTGGACGAATGTAGGGGAGGGAATTACGAATGGAGGGGAGGGGTGGACGAATGTAGGGGAAGGGTGGACGAATGTACATGTAGGGGAAGGGTGGACGAATGTAGGGGAGGGATGGACGAATGTAGGGGAGGGGTGGACGAATGTAGGGGAAGGGTGGACGAATGTAGGGGAAGGGTGGACGAATGTAGGGGAAGGGTGGGCGAATGTAGGGGAAGGGTGGGCGAATGTAGGGGAAGGGTAGGCGAATGTAGGGGAAGGGTGGACGAATGTAGGGGAGGGAATTACGAATGGAGGGGAGGGGTGGACGAATGTAGGGGAGGGAATTACGAATGGAGGGGAGGGGTGGACGAATGTAGGGGAAGGGTGGACGAATGTACATGTAGGGGAAGGGTGGACGAATGTAGGGGAGGGATGGACGAATGTAGGGGAGGGGTGGACGAATGTAGGGGAAGGGTGGACGAATGTAGGGGAAGGGTGGACGAATGTAGGGGAAGGGTGGGCGAATGTAGGGGAAGGGTGGGCGAATGTAGGGGAAGGGTGGGCGAATGTAGGGGAAGGGTGGGCGAATGTAGGGGAAGGGTGGACGAATGTAGGGGAGGGATGGACGAATGTAGGGGAGGGGTGGACGAATGTAGGGGAAGGGTGGACGAATGTAGGGGAGGGATGGACGAATGTAGGGGAGGGGTGGACGAATGTAGGGGAAGGGTGGACGAATGTAGGGGAAGGGTGGACGAATGTAAGGGAAGGGTGGGCGAATGTAGGGGAAGGGTGGGCGAATGTAGGGGAAGGGTGGACGAATGTAGGGGAAGGGTGGACGAATGTAGGGGAGGGAATTACGAATGGAGGGGAGGGGTGGACGAATGTAGGGGAAGGGTGGACGAATGTACATGTAGGGGAAGGGTGGACGAATGTAGGGGAGGGATGGACGAATGTAGGGGAGGGGTGGACGAATGTAGGGGAAAGGTGGACGAATGTAGGGGAAGGGTGGGCGAATGTAGGGGAAGGGTGGGCGAATGTAGGGGAAGGGTGGGCGAATGTAGGGGAAGGGTGGACGAATGTAGGGGAGGGATGGACGAATGTAGGGGAAGGGTGGGCGAATGTAGGGGAAGGGTGGACGAATGTAGGGGAGGGATGGACGAATGTAGGGGAAGGGTGGGCGAATGTAGGGGAAGGGTGGACGAATGTAGGGGAGGGATGGACGAATGTAGGGGAAGGGTGGGCGAATGTAGGGGAAGGGTGGACGAATGTAGGGGAAGGCAAACAACAACTGAAAATTCATTCAGCTCCTCCTTTTTAGAAGATGGCGATGGTATCGTTTGGAGGATGTGAGCGACAAGTGCCCAGTTTGGTCGTGTCGCAGTTCCAGATGGGTCTCGAGTTCATTGACAAACTAATGGCTGGATTACAGGTGACCCAGTTCAAGACTGGTATCCAATTCATTGACCAACTAATTGCTGCATTGCAGTTTAGATATTACAATGTCAAACGAAACATAGAAAATGCTAGTGCAGCTTTCTCACAGGCTGAATGTGAGTTAGAAAACCATATCCGTCATCAAACCAAAAAGTGTCGGGAAGAGGAAGCAGAACTATCAAACATGCATAGAAGACACCAAGAAATTCTTAAATCTCTGGCAGGCTTGAACGATTCACTGGAGACATTATCAAAAACACTCAAGGAACTGAGAAAGAAGGTTGAAAGTGCTCAAAAGGATGTGGAGGAATCGAAGAAAAGTGTCGCAAAGGCAACAAGGGAGTACGAACTGGCCAGTGTAACTAGAGAAGCAGTTCGGGTGGCAGGAAAGGCGACGAGTTGGATACCTTTTGTCGGATCCACACTCTTGGAAGTTTCTGAGACGACACTCAAACAACATGTTGATAATGCAGAATATCGCCTTGACTCTGCCAAATCAGCTTTATCCAGTGCTGAAGACACTGTATGTGAGATGGCAAAAGCTCGTGAAAATGCTCAAGGTGATATCAAGAGACGTGAAATAGAAAAGATTAAAATGGAAGAAGAAATGAAATTGACTCAGAAGAATATTTCTACATACAGGAAGGACATTAACGAGCAAAATCGATCCTTAACAGCGTTGAGGAAGGTGATGACTCGTCTGGGTAAAGTGTCGGGACGAGCAGAGGTACTAAATGATGCCACGGCCATCATGCATGATATAGCAGAGATCGGGATACCTCTTAAGAGTTTGCTTGACAGTTTTGAGGAGTTCATTACGCAACCAGATCTCTGGAAGAAGGTGCTTTCTCGTCCTGAATTTCTGGCCGTTTGCGATGATGACGATGGAGACTGGTGAATGAAAACAGAAATGATACCTTGACAATGTTGCTAAGATTGTTGTCTCCATCACGTGAAGAGGATAATCAAGTTCTTAAAGTGTTCGCTGATCAGGTTTTATTTGAGAACGATTGGCATTGGATTCATGTAGATCATTGTCAATGTATGTTTGGACACTGACAAATAGGCCGTCTGTTATGTTTTGTGTGTTTCCCGTCTCAAGGCGGGCCTAAAATACTTTTGCCCGCATGACCATTATTCATTCTGCTCTGACAAGCAATATACGAATTTCCCATTCATAAATAGATTTTGTACTTTACTTTTTATCTTGAGAATAATCGAGAGTGGAAATATATGAAGCTTTTTCCTCTTTCGAAGTCTCCCTCTTTTCCGTCTTCAAAGCTTTGACGACGACACAGCATTCGTTGTAATTCGACCGTACACGAAGTAACGATGCACTCTTTCTAAAAATTAGTAAAAAAGTTGTCACCAGTTTTGAATCAATAATTCAAATTGAATTATTTGATAGGCATTACTTTGAAGTTGACGGGTGATAAAGTAGACACAATTTATGGATAAATACTAAGAGCCAACGGCAGAAACGCAACCAAACGCCAAGAACCTGAATATGTAGTTTATAGATTTGACTGTGGACAAGCATTGGTGTGGTGCAACTGTGGTAAAACATTCCGCCCCATGAACACCGGAATCAAAGAGCACAAAGCTTCAACCATCAAATCAGACAGTAAATCAGCCATCTTGGACCATATCAGCAACTGCCTCAATCACAACATCAACTGGGACAACCTCAATGATTTCATCAAAAGAAAACTAACTGAAGCAGTCCACATTCGCCGCCACAAGCAACCAATCAACAGAGATCCAGGCTATTTCATCCTATCCGCCTACTATAAACTCACTGAGCAATAATCACCATTTCCATGTAAACCTATCCTGTTTAATTAGCTTCCTGACTGACGGGCTTTCACCTCGTCTGTTCTCTGTCTATCAAGTTGTTATAGTATGTTATCCTTCTGTTGTCATTACTTAACCTACTCATGTTATCCCCACTCATGGATGCATTTGTTCTCTGTCCATCAAGTTGTTATAGTATGTTATCCTTCTGTTGTCATTACTTAACCTGCTCATGTTATCCCCACTCATGGATGCATTTGTTGCTACTGTTAATCCTCCACCTACTATATATATTCTGTACCATCTTAATCTTACAGTCTTGCATGACAACTGTATAAGGGTCTATTCCGAAATGTCTCCTTTACAGTAATTAAAGAAGTTGTTTTCCATACATTTTGTCTACTTTATTAATTCAAAATGTCAACCAACCAACACCCAACCAAAGGAAAGTTTTAATGAATTTGTGTAGTTTCCTTCACTAACTCCCCTGATCAAACAGAGGAAGCAATGGTAAGGGTAGTCAAATACCTTATTGCCCTAGTCGCAAAACATGACATTAGATCATCAAGTAAATGTCACTCTATCAAAAACAAAAACTCATATGTTTTGTCAGACAATTAATGCAAGGTACCATCTTTATAAAAGTGCTTCATTATATGGGAATATATCGATTTTTTTCTGTTTTACAAACTGAAGGTGTTAAAACAATTGACGATGTGACGTATTGGTTCATCTTGTGAGTGACACATGTAGTTGTTGTACTCCCGAATAGAGGGGTAACATCATCAGACCGGAAGTGCTTAGAACTTCCTTTGGCTGGACAAAGTGAATGGACAGTCTGACGTTAAATTATATCACAAGAACATGTGCTTTCCAAGACCAGATGTCACATATCGGAAGGTTTTTCTTTTCCTTATGAGGCTAGGTGGAGAAACGCGGTTTCTTATTTGAACTATATATGGGAAAGCACGACTTTCCCAATACTGCAAAATACGAATGTTGGATTTGAAGATCATGTTATGAATTGGAATTATTGTATTTCAACAAAAGTGCACCTGGAAAAAAATTAAGCGGCATTCCTAGTTTTCGTACATTTCCGAACTTTCTTTTATCTTTTTGAAATATCTGCATAAAACACGAGTCTCACATGGCTTCGATACCACCGATGGCTAGTTGATAGGGCGTCAGCCTGGAGAGCGGAAAGTCGGGAGTTCGATCCCCGGCCCCTTCCTGGCGCTTGGCATTAAGGGGATAAAACAAGGACTGGTCGGCTCAGAGTCTGTACAGTGTGTCTGAGTGGGGTATTCGTGTTAAATTGGGGCATGGTATCTCAGCGGGCTAGCACTGTACCATAGGCATTAGTTTTGAAGCCAGTAGACGGCAAATGATGAACGTGATTTCACGATTTGATATAACATATCAGCCGAATCATACATAGTAACCATCAGATCAAAATTAAAGTGAGTTCTACAAGCGCACCATTCAAGCTGAGTCGCTTCATATGAGTGAATGTTGTTTTGAGCCACGACGAGTTCAATGATGAACAGTTATGTCAGTTATGCAAAAACGCGTCAGGGAGGATAACCCGAAGTAATGCAGGTATCAGAATTTTCTTTTTAACACGAAGCCAAATAATGTTTCCAGTAATTTCGGAGCCTATATATTATATTATGTAAAGCTGACATCAGGTACTCGTACGTGCTTGAAGTTGCCTCAATGTCAGGCAGTATTATAGGTCACACAAATATGCATGGAGTAGGGCTCCTTAGCTTACTCAAACTAATCACATGTTACTACTATGTATACATCACAAATCGGCCGTATGTGAAAGCCGGAGGAAAATGTATGCAAATGTATGCAACCACATGACTTATCGACATAGTCACTGTACACTGTACATCATGGCGGATGTCAGCAAGAGGACGATTGCCAAGGCAGAGAAAGACCTGATGAGCCCCAAAGATGCTGAGGTACTGTATGCCAAAAGAACACGAAACAGGATTTTTGTTTGTTGTATATCTCTCGCTCAGCAATATTCAAGCTGTATGGAGGTGGCTTGTACATAATTGACTCTGGACCAGACAATCCAGTGAGTGATATTGTGAACAATGATCCACCCCGTCGGGGTGGTTGACACGAAATCTACCAAGTCACCAAGCTTGACTACCCGATCCCTTAAGTCCGTTGGTTGTTGGGAGCTATCTGACAAGGAATCCTCACTGGGTCAAAACAAATACAGATCAGTCTACTTCAAAAGTCTACTTCAAAATTCCTTAAGCCTAAGACGATTGGAAGAATGTGTATTTGCGAGGTAGTGTCCTTGGTAGAGTTAGTGGTATTTTGAGGTAGGAGTAGTGAGGAGGTTGTGGTATTTGGAGGTAATGGTATTGGGGAGTTGATGGTATTGAGGAGCTAGTGGTTTTCAGAACAGAACAGAACAGAAGTTTATTCAATATTTTAGGCCATATGACCTATAGTACAGTAGTGTTTGTTTTTTGTATGAACATTGTACAGTCACGTGTAGGTAATAATAAGTTTACATAAAATATTACCGTCTAATTTCAAAAATCTTCTTCAGGAATATTGACAGAGATGATATTGTATTTGCATTGCAGGAGTTCAACAAATTTCTCATCAGTTGTTCATCTTTGTACATAGTTGAAATCAGAGGGAGGTATCTATTTCTAAGAAACTGATAATATTTACAAATGAGAAGTACATGAAACTCATCCTCAACATAGCCTTCATTACAATAACGGCATAAACTACTTTCTTTATCTTGTACATTTTTCGGAGGTAGGGGTATTGTTGAGGTGCTGTCATGGGGGAGGTGGTGCTAGGGGTATTGTTGATCGGAGGTAGAGTTATTGGGAGTAGTCAATGCTTTTTGAAAGGTAGCGATATTGGTAATGTGTTGATATTGGGGAGGTAGTGGTGTTGGAATTAGGAGGAGGTGGTGTTGGAATAGGGAGGTAGTGGTATTTAGGGGGTATTAGTATTGGGGAGGTAGTGTTAATCGGGAGGTGGTGGTTTGGGGGAAATCGTTGAAGACATTAGGGACGTAGTGGTGAGGTCGTGAGGGAGTGACATGCTGGGAAATAGAGATGTTGGGGAGATGGTAGTATTTGGGAGGTGGCGGTATTGTTAAGCAGTGGCATTTGGGAGGTGGCATTATAAGAAGTTAGCGGGTTTGGGGAGGTATTGGTATTGGGAGGTATCCGTATTTGGGAGGTAGTGATATTTTGGTAGTATTGAGATCTTATGTTATTAGGGAGGTCATGGTGTTTGGGAGGAGGTGTATTGGGGAGGTCCTGGTTTTGTGGAGGTGGTGGTATTGATGAGTTGCCAGACTTGGAATGTATTGGGAGATGCTGGCATTTGGGAATGGGTGATATTGGGAAGGAAGTGGTATTGGGGAGGCGGGGTAGTTTGTATTGAAGAGATAGTATTATTTGGATTTAGTACATTTAGGGAGGTAACTGTAATTAAGAGCTAAGTAGTCGTATCTGGGGAGGTAGGTGTACTTGGACACGTTAGGCGGTACTTGATTGAGTAGAGGGGTTGGAGAAGTAGCTGTATTGTGTTAATGGAGAGAGTGGGTTTTAGCATTTTTTCGGCTCTTTTTAACATAAAGCATACTCAGAGTACCATGTCCTGTAAATAATGGAGCCTTGCCCAAGTATTGCATGAGGAACGACCCAGACCGTTTTTGTTAAGATAACACAAGTCATACATTGGTTCAATCTGATCTGTATTCAAGTCAAGACAAATGGTTACTTCACTGTGACCATGTCAGAGCCCCCGATTCATTGAGTGGCCTACTTCGAGCAGCGTAAGATGCTGGGGACAAATTCCATCCGAGAATCCACACAAGGCTTCACCAAGTCATGTAGAAAAACGCCTAATGTCATATTCAACTGTTGCTGATTTCAGGAGGACATGATGTTGGTCCTCGGGCCTCACATGAACTGGCAGGAGATGCTGTGCCCCGCCCCTCTCTCGGTGTGTCTCCTGAGGCAACTGGTCCTCGTCACACTGGACAACGACGTGTCTCTTGTGTCAGAACACATGACTAGGGATCACTTCAAACACACCGAGTACCTGGAGT
The DNA here is from genome assembly GCF_023055435.1 of Haliotis rufescens. Lineage (NCBI taxonomy): Eukaryota > Metazoa > Mollusca > Gastropoda > Lepetellida > Haliotidae > Haliotis > Haliotis rufescens. Next base: position 16,664,440 of record NW_025964372.1, on the reverse strand, counting down.
CTCTGCTGACCAGCATCCTTCAAGTTGCCGATGAGGGATGGAATGCTTTCAACCTGGCCAACAAAAACATAGATCAAGTACGGCTGCTGACACTGCAGATTCCTCAACACATCAAGAATGCTGTCAAGGTAATTATTTTGACATTGAATATGGATTAAGGAGTGACTAAATTTTAGTATACGCTTCAGTCTACCAGGAAACTTGATGCTCTTGAACGCCTGATTTTCTACTAGAAACCCCGGGTCTCTCTGAGACAACATGAATCGCATTAAGGAATCCTCCAAGGGCAAGCAGGTACAGAAAGAAGAAGACAAGGAAGCTCTTCTGATGATGAAACTCCCACAACTATCGCTTTGTGTGAAGACCCTCATAACAGATTTCGATCAGATTATGCAGGGAACGGAAGTGTATCATCTCATGATGGTCGAGGCAACATTTCAGGATATTGTTCAGGCTTTGAAGTCCTACTCAGGAGTCTGTAAGCAGAAAGTGAACGACAATGTAGATGACGGTTATCAACTCATCAGGATAATGAAGACTGCTGGTAAACAGCTTGCCAAGGAACAATCACAAAAAGAGATGCGAAGCTTGTAGCAGGAAGGCTGGAAGGAAGAATGAAAGCACTGGAGACATTCTGTACACATGCATTTGGACAGTCGCTGCAAACACCAACACCCATATTGTCAACAAAAGAGCAGGATAGTTCCAGTTCAGCTACAGCAAGATATAGTGAACAGTGTAGAATCAAGGTTGAACAAACTGCCTCTTGTCTTGAATCAATCGGAGAGGACTTCAAGAGCAAAAGCAAATCATTACAGGAAACCAATGCCCATGTGACGTCAGTCATTGAAGAGCTTGCACACATTTACCTTGACAAGGTCAACTTTGATGAAATAAAACAGCTGTTGCAGAGAGGTATCAACGCTCTTGGACAGTTTCGAACACAATGGGGAAAGTTGGTGAGATTTTTCACAACAATTTCAAACATCATCAAATGCTCCATGGATGAAAATGTGAAGAAGTTCGTCCAGGGCGCCGAGCGAGGGGCAGAGTTTCGTCTTGAGTACACGATGTCGGACATGATGAGGGACATGATCTATGTCCAAGCATCTGAAGCCAACAAGCTATCGTACATGGTAAACAACTTGGCAGAGATGTATGTTGAAGTGTCCGAGAAGCATCTGATGGATCAAGTGGCTAGTCTTGGAGAGCTGCTTACATTGGGTGGAGAGAACGACAAAGGGGCCGTCGCCCTAAAGATTTCCCAGTTGAAGAGACAGGCACAGGACACCACGGTGTCGATTGGTTTCATTGTTGCCCAGAAGCAGCTGGAGTTCGACACAAAGGTGCAGAGGAGGATAGAGAGGATTCAAAGGGAGATGAAAGCAGTCTTACCTCCTCCTCCGCCAGAAGATCCAACAATCAAACAGCAGAAGAAAGAAGCAATTAAAGAAGCTGAGAAGTTCAAGGCAGAACACAAAGTGGTGGATGAAGATGATTGGGCGTGATCTCCTCCTTTAAATCCCCATATAGTTTTGAGGACAGTTGGGTAGCCTCGTCACGCAGAATGCCCATGTTCAATGGATATGTTGAGATCCATTTCTACTGCCACGCGCTTGATATTGCTTCAATATTGCAAAAAGCGAAGTAAATGTATGTATTCTGCAGGTCTAATAACTCACCTTTCGGTATTGCTATATGTCCATCGCTTCCAAGATAAACTGAACCACATGTATTTGAATGTTTTTTGATGTGTCGTGATCAGGCAATTTATAACCTTTGTATTTTCTTGGCTTTTGATGTATCTACTATTATGATATATAGTTATGAAGTCAAAATCCCTCACAATCAAACACTGCTGTGCCAAACTTTAATGTGTCAAACTTATGGTTGTCTCAAAGTAAAAGCTTGGCTGCTGCGTATTTTTTCTTTATTCATCATTTTCGTTTGTGTCGAACCTCGGATCACTCGATGTATATTCGTGGGTCCCTTCAACTTCGATGCAAGGGTGTTTGACTAAATTAAAGATGGATTTTTGGGTTTTGTATAAAGTCACATATGTTCTTTATTGTATAATACTGAAATTATCCGCTTTTCTGTTCATCTAGGACCAGTCCCTGAGTCTTTTTTTTCTCAATTTTCAAGACCGATCTACATTCTAAGATGTATGTTCTACATGCTTACTTAAAATGGTCTGTTTTCTTTACTTGGATATTTTCAACCTTGAGTTTATGTTTTTTTCATTTGACGCTCGAAAAACGTTTGGAGGAATATCACACTCATTAGATATTCAAAAGTTTAAAATGCAAAAACTGTTAACCAAAGCCTTCAGTGTACAATATACGCGCTCAGCTGTTAATGTTTTACATCTGTATCACCGCCTGATGATTCTGGTCCCCATCACCTTTGCTTGCCGTAAAGGACCCAGATGGAGGAGGATTGGTTGGGACAATGTGCGACACAGGTGATTAGGGTTTGTTTGTTTGTTGTTTAACGTCGCACTCAGCAATATTCCAGCTATATGACGGCGGTCTGTAAATAATCGAGTCTGGACCACACAATCCGGTCAGTGACATCATAAGCATCGATCCACCAATTGGGATACGATGACATGCATCAACCAGGTCAGCGAGCCTGAGGTGATTAGGTGCATTGTACCTGGAGATATGCACGATTACGTTTTCACCACTGACTTGCCTGGATCAGATTTTATAATTCACGTCGATTATATTACTTAAGTGTAAACACACCATGTATAATCCTGTTTTCAAATACAACTATTTCGTTGCGATTATATACTTGAGGAAACGATTTTGAGTATTAAACATTAGTATTGTTACAGAACATCGCTCTTCATATTTGCTGTTATTCTCCTCTGTGGAGGTCCGTAACTTGAAATCTATATACTTAAGAACAATGTTTTTCTTATTTAGGCACATACTCATGTGTATTGTACTGTATATAATGTTCATCCATTGTCAAAACATCATGTATAACCAGGGTTTGTATTAAAGCTACTTCGTTGTGAGAGCAGATACATGGGTGGGTCACCGTGTTCAACTCCTGAGCGTTTTGAGGATTCTGGTGTTCCCCCACTCTAAAACATCACTCTCTGTTCAGCCGGTAGAATAAGATGATAATGTGACTGTTAGAAGTCTGGGTTTTCACCAAGGCTCCCAGGAGCTAACATTAAAATACAATAGGCGGATCCAGAAATGGGGGATGGGGTGTCCAGGGGGCCCAGGATTCTGGCACACTTAAGGGACGCAACTCTGCACAACACTTTGACCAAATAATGGGTCAAGGTATCCAAATACGTGAAAATGTTCAGTACGGCCTAAAATATTAATATACAAATCTGCTGTGGTATCCCTCAGCAGTGTATCTGATTTAAACTTTCATATTGAGGGATGCGTTATGAAGTAAATTTAGTATTAAAATAAGGCCAAAGATGGCAAGCGCATGTTTTTGGATATCCAATTTCGTCAGTTGGCATTAAAATGTTGTTGGTTTCACTTCGGAGGTAGGTTGTAGTGGAAGGTCCCTTTTCCCTTACAAAAAATAAATCGCAGGCATGCACCATGCACACGCGTATACACAAATACCCTCTACTGCCTCATACCTCGTCAATTATTAAAAGCGACAAAACCGTTTCCAGATCCATAAGAAACCATGCCAAATGCAGAGACGATTGTGCGATTCCGACCATACCATGAACATGTGTTTATGTAACACTGTCAAATAGTGATGGTACCAGGTGTTCGGGAAAAGGTGACCGTATCCTGCCCCAACGATTGCACCCGTCACAGCTACATGCAAAGGCAAGTCAATTGTTCACCTGAAAAAACCCCCTGAAACATATGGTACTGGTCAAATTTGGGCAATGTATCGGACAAAATTTGGAAATTACATGTCTACCATCACACTTTTCGAAAGCTCTACCGAGGCCTTGAATGTTGTAGTCTTGGTCAAACTACTTCCGAGCAAGAGTCGTATGACGCTCTTTGTAACCCTGGTAGAAAGAGCATGCTCGATTGTATGAAAAATAGACACCAAGGGAATTCTCCCGGACTACAACAGCAGGCAGGCACGCACGCACGCACGCACGCACACAGCACATTGATAAGGAACTTCCAACCAACAATGTGAAATGTACAGCTTGATATACGACTTGCTTCGGAGAAAACTTGAAACTGTTAGACATACTTTTCATCCATCAAAGTAAGATCAACGAATCAATTGAATTATTATAAATTTTCTTCAGAACCGTTATATGAAAGCGTTATTCATTGTTAAACAATGATTGTAACTGTATTCCATTGTTTCTGTCGGGATTCAGTAAATATTCATTGCATTGTATTTGGACAATGATTAGATGTCAGGAATGTAGTACTATTTAATGAAAGCAGTGGCGAGGAAGTTATTATATTTAGATGCTCGAATTATCTGTAAACATCCGGAATGAAACCCTCAGCGTCCACCGTGATGAAACCCTCAGCGTCCACCATGATGTAACCCTCAGCATCCACGAAGGCCATAACATTTCCCGCTCATGCGAAGTTCTTTGATGCTGGTGATGTAAAATGCTTCCAACATTTTCATTGTTGTTTAGCCAATGGGGAACCCAGGTTTCATTCATGGTTACAAATCATTGCATGAACCTTTCTGGTTCAGCATCAAACAGAGCTAGATTATCACGAGACATGTGCCTGATGCATTTTTTATCAGATGTCAGAAGGCGTGAAACACAATGGGCTGAGACTTTCTTCAATGCCAAAAGTTTCAGTGAGAATAGAACGAATCTCCGGTCAGTCGTCCCCATATCGTGGATTTATCTGGGCCAATTCTGGTGTTGCTGACGTGCCAAGCCTTCCAGGACGGGAGTCATCTTCATGACCCACCCTGTCATGTTTAAATCATGCTGCCCACCTCGTTTAAGATTCCTAATAAGTGTGGGAGTATGGTTTTACGCCGCTTTTAGCAATATTCCAGCAATATCACGGCGGGGGACACCAGAATTGGACGTCACACATTGTATCCACGGGGGAAATCGCACCCTTGTCTTCAGCGTGACGAGTGGGTGAGTATGGTTTTACGCCACTTTTAGCAATATTCCAGCAATATCACGGCGGGGGACACCAGAAAGGAGCTTCACACATTGTACCCATGTCGGGAATCGATCCCGGGTCTTCGGCGTGACGAGCGAACGCTTTAACTACTGGGCTACCCGACATCCCCTTCAGCGTGACGAGCGAACTCTATTACCACTAGGCTACCCAAACGCCCCAGCTTAATGTTGAAGAAAGCTCGAAGTGATGCAGATCATTGATGCTAACCACTTTGGTGAAACCCAAAAGCACGAGTTGGTGCTGACAAACCAAGAATCATACCCATGGCGAATCTCGGATTCGAACCCATGGTCATGGTCATGTTAAGTTCTCAGATTCCTAGATTTGATTGTAATGACTTGTTCCAGCTGTTCATTATGATTAACGTCAGGGATATATTATATCGCGGCGTGTCTGCTTGATGTGGGAGGAAAGTCCGAAGTGACGCAGATCGTAGTAGACGTTTACCACTTTGATGAAATCTACGAACAGGGTTTTACGGGTCTCTAGGGCCATTTGTATTTTTATCTATTTAGTTAGTATCTTGAAATTTCAATATGTTATGTTACAATTTCAAGATACTAACTTGAAATCTCAACTTAGTATCTTGAAGTTTCAACTTATGTATCTTTAAATTTCAAGTTACAATCTTCAAATTATGTATCTTGAAATTTGAAGTTATAACCTTCAAATTCACCATTATCTTGAAATTACAAGATGAATAAATGAATAAATAAAAAAACAAATGTCACTTAAAGGCGTCCGTAGGGTTTGGTGCTGACAAAGGTAGAAACATATTAAGGGCGAACAGGGATTCGAACTCACGACCGTATGTTTCAGGCACACATAAGGGACGCAACTCTGCACAACTCATTGCAGCACCTAAGAGGACAGATTTTTTGTGGGTCCCCTGCATGTTTTCACAAAGAAATATGTGAATTACACGTGTTTCCATTTTGTTAAGGCTTTGTATTTCAGATATTTAACAACTTGTCGACTTCTTGTAAAGGGTCCTGAGCCAGACATGTTCCCGTTCTAGTGGATAAAGCGCCTACCAGGGGAGCGGAAGGACAGTGGTTCGATCCCTATTCGAAAGAGGAGTCCAACTCAAGTCTAGAATGGTGAATAAAGGATGAATCTGTTTTCTGTTTGGATTTTTTATGTTTAGAAGATAGAGGTTTTTGAAATAAGAGAACCCTTTTAGGACTAAATGTCAGTCTAGGCTGGAACCATAAAACCAGCATCAGTACGGAGTAGTACAAGCAAGACACACCCAAACTCTCTCTCTCTCTCTCTCTCTCTCTCACACACACACACACACACACACACACACACACACACACTCAAACGCAGAGGCACGGTGTTATATAAGTGCAATAATCTTGAACGAGACCCATTTCACATTAATTCAGAACGAAACAAGATTACATCAGCTCTCATAGAAATGAAAATTCCCACTGGCTAAATATAGACGGTGGCTTTATTCCTTAGTGGAAATGGCGATTACGTCGTAAATCGACCCGTGAAGATCCTGCGTAGAATAGGTCGTCAGCAACCCATGCTTGCCGTAAAAGGTGACTGTGCTTGTAAGAGGCGACTAACGACATCGGTTGGTCAGGCTCGCTGACTTGGTTGATGCATGTTATCGTATCCCAATTGAGTGGTTTGATGCTCCTGATGTCAATCAATTGGTTGTCTGGTCCAATAATATTTCTCTCGTTTGAAGAATGAATAAGATAGAAATTATTTTCTCTTAGCGGTATGTCAATCAAGGTGATTATGTGCCCCTATAGGGGTGGCGTGATTAAGGGGGTATATAAGGGGTAGTACAATTTTGAATTGTTCTCTCTCGCTCACTGTGCATGCACGGCCTCACACTTGTTTCTGATATTTATTTGATGAACATGTATATTAAATTTGGTTCTTCATTTTATGATTTAATGATTTCATGTGTTGCAGATAGTCGTTGAAATGGAATACACATTTGATGGTAATGTGTACTGTTGTAAGTGATGCCATTGCTTGGCTGGCGAGTCTTTACAATACAGCGTTGCTTCATTGAGAAAGTCCATTGTTGGATGCAGTGATGTTGCTTGGCCGGCGGGCCTTTATAATACAGCGTTGTTTTATTGTGAAAGTGTGCATTGTTGGATGCAATGATATTGCTTGGACGGCGGGCCTTTATAATACAGCGTTACTTTATTGTGAAAGTGTGCATTGTTGGATGCAATGATATTGCTTGGACGGCGGGCCTTTATAATACAGCGTTACTTTATTGTGAAAGTGTGCATTGTTGGATGCAATGATATTGCTTGGCCGGCGGGCCTTTATAATACAGTGTTGCTTTTGATAATACTGCATATACTATGCGAGTTGCACTGTATGTAATAAATTATGAAATTCATTTGTAACATATGTTCATGAATTGTTAGTATTTCTGTTTGGAATTGCATATACATGTCATGAGTATGCTGTATACCCTCCAGTATTTGCTGCTGCATCCGTTGAGGGAACACGGTTCCAGATGTTTTCTTATAAAAGTTTTTATATCTGGTTTTACGTGTCGGGCTTCAGCAAAATATAAATATTCATAGCAGATTGCTGACAATGTATATACAAATGTGTATTCAATTAATATCTTTGTTTTATACTATACGCAAATAAATCGGCCGTGTATCACACAGCGTATTCCAATGTTAATGGCGTTGTGTCTTGATTAAGTATGTAGGGGATAAGGAGAAGACTTGATTATTTACAGACCGCCGTCATTTAGCAGGACTATTGCTGAGTGCGGCGTTAAACAACAAACAAAAACAAAACAATTTCACTTCTGCATTGCTTCCGGAAGTATTATTTAGGTTGAGGAATAATCCGAGTGCTGAGTGCTGTGACATGACCTTGGACTCGCCTACCAAGGAGTCCTAGCGGTTAACTGAGACTAAAGCCATAACTGCTCTGTCGACGCATGCCTATCGCTGGACAATGCCTTGTATTGAACAAACTAGAGTCATAGTGACCTCTTCGACACAACTTAACCGTTCGATTTCCATTTGCCACTAAATACCACCCAAAACGGGGATTTATCTGGACCTGCTCCGACATTCGGTACCCAGTGAAGATCTGGGTTAGAATTGATCTTCAGCAACCAATGCATGTAGTAGGTTAGGTGAAATGGGATTTAACGTCGCGTCCAAGATTATAATTATAGCGGCGCGCATGCACGTGTGTGCGTGCGTGCGTGCGTGCGGGTAGCTGCTCGTACTAGTCCGGACTAATGCCGATTTATAGTGCCAGCTCACTGAGATACCAAGCCGCAGTTTAACATGAACACCCTAATCAGAGACAGTATACTGACTCCGAGCCGACAAGTCCTTGTTTTCACCCCTTAATGCCAAGCGCCAGACAGGGTAACAACAAGTACCATCTTTTAACGGCTTTGGTATGACGCGGTCGGGGATCGAACCCCAGACCTTCCGCTCTCCGGGCGGACGCTCTACCGCTAGTCCACGGAGGCGGTCTGCTTGTAGTAAGAGGTGAAACAACAAACAAACAAAAAGATATTCGGCCCCAAATCTGCAGTAATGTCAGTTCAAATTCCAAAATGGAATTAAACACACCCGAATACCTGTTATTGTGGTGATAATTAATGATATGGTTTGAGAATAATACATAAATAAAAACGACCATAATCATGTCAGTGTCCCGTCTGTATCATAAACATGTTAACAAAGGGGTTTTGTATTTCACTGATAACTGGGAGAGCTGTAGAAGTCTGAAGGCTTTAATTATATAATATTGCATGAAATGTTAAAACAGGTATTGATTTAAACATGACACGGACTGTAATTATCCCAATTTTCAAAAATATAATGATTCTTTGTAATCTGCCTGCCAAGGGCAGTTAGTTCAGAATTCTCGATAAATCCTGCCCAGTTTGAATTCACATGCTTTCTCCTGATGTTAATGGTCCACAAGTGGTTTACTGACCTTTATCTCAAGGGTCTGGGCGACAGAGCACTCCAGCAGCCACAGAGAGCCCTGGCTGTTTGCCTCTTCTATAAATAGCTGTTTTCTGGCGATGGGTTATTCCCCGAGAATTGTTGAATGTGGGAAAACCAGTCGCGTGTTGGAAATCTGGATTTCCAGGAAATCGTAGCAGCGTTTATAAAGTCGCATGTGTTTCACGTGATATTTCTCATTTTCCTAGCTTCACAACAGACCGTAAGTACACTCACTCGCTACCAAATAGTTATTTTATTTGCGTGGGGAGAAAATGTTACAGTATTATGTTCAGTATTACGTTTATGATGCCTGTTTAAATGGAGAGGTGTGTTTTGATGGGAATTAGGGGTTCAACGCACTCAAGGTTATATAGCAACGTGCATGCACATGTATGTGTGTGGCTCTTTGTACAATACGACATAATCCACAATTTGCCAATCAAAAACCACTAAGTCTAGAATGTAGACAAGAGAAACGAGAAACACGTAGGGCACTTAGGAGATTTAGAACACAAAGAACAGTCGCTAACAGAATTGTGTACTGTAGACAAAGAAATCATTATAAATTTTGTTGCAGAAAATTTAAATCCATTTCACGTAAGAAATCAGTTGAAAGATTGCATAGAAGCATAAATAGTCAATCTAGCTTTTGGAAACAGATAAGATCATCACAAAACAAACCCAGACAGAAGAATCATATAACGAAAGGAGAATGGCTTTGCCATTTTAGAGAGGTTTTTGCAAATGACGATGTTTTTTCTCCTCACTTAGATGATGAAAATGTACTCAGTTCTAATCAGTTTACAGATATTGATGCATTCATACTAAATTCTACGATAACTGAACATGAAATTACATCATCAATAAATAAGTTAAAAAAAGGAAAAACCGCCGGGCCCGATCAAGTGCTGATAGAAATGCTTAAATGTTCCCAATTGGATATTATGCCATTTCTTCATATTAAATGTTTCAACAAACTCTTTGATAATCAAATATTTCCAAACAGTTGGTCTTGTTCAGAAATAGTCCCTCTACATAAAAAAAGGCGATCCGAGAAACCCTGACAACTACAGGGGGATCTCATTAATGAGTGTTCTGGGGAAAAATTTTACCTCTGTTTTGAATAACAGGCTTACTAACTGGGCGAATATGAGAGATAAGATACCGGAAGATCAAGCTGGTTTTAGAAAAAAATATTCAACCATAGATCATATTTTTACATTATATGCTGCAATTAAAAAATGTCTAACACGTCGTAAACACAAGGTTTACGTTGCTTTTATTGATTTTAAAAAGGCATTTGATACACTTGATCGTTATAAATTATGGTGTTGTTTAAGAAAAGCTGGACTACAAGGGAAGATGTTTAATATACTACAATCAATGTATTCAAATATCAAGTCATGTGTACGTAGTGATGATGGTGTTACTGATTTTATCGATTGCCCATCTGGTTTACGTCAGGGATGTATACTGAGTCCTCTGTTATTTTCGTTTTTCATTAGCGAATTATATTATGAAATCTCAAGTAACGGCAAGCATGGTATACAGATGTATCCTGACATCCTTGAACTTCTTATGCTCCTTTTTGCCGATGATGTTATTTTTCTATCTGACACTGTTATTGGTCTACAGAATCAGTTGAATGTATTAGATAAATATACTAAGGAATGGAATTTATCTGTAAATTTAGATAAGACAGAAATTATAGTATTCAGAAAAGGGGGTCCTTTAAATTTTAGGGAAAGATGGTACTTAAATGGACAACAAATTAATGTAGTTAACGGTTATAAGTATCTCGGCATAATGTTTAATTCAACACTAAATATGAACAAATGTGTATCTGACTTATCACTGCGAGGGAAACGAGCTTTACTTAATATGATGTCTGTTTCACATAAACTTGGAGTTATTACTCCAAAAGTATTTTTCAAATTATTTGATACTCAAATACAGCCAATTTTATTGTATGGATCTGAAGTGTGGGGTTACCGAAGATATGAATGTTTAGAAAGAATTCACCTACTGGCATGTAAAAAGTTTCTTCGCGTTGGAATAGCAACACCAAATAACATGATATATGGAGAATGTGGAAGATACCCACTTTACATTAATTCACAAATAAAGTGTTTAAAATATTGGTTTAATATCATCCGTATGCCAGAACATCGGCTTCCGAAAAAAGCTTATAACATGCTCTTTCATTTAGATAGTATCGGTAAGGTTACATGGGTATCTCATATTAGGACACTATTATTCTCACATGGATATGGGTATATATGGCTTAACCAATCTGTTGGTGATCAACGTTTATTTCTAAATGATTTTCGTAAAATAGCAATAAATATGTTCTATCAAGAGTGGCAATGCAACTTGGAAAACAGTTCACGTTATGATTTGTACAGAACATTTAAGACTCTATTAGAGCCAGAAAAATATCTATCAGTTTTAACAAATAGTCACCTAAGAAATGGATATATTAAATACAGACTTGGCTTGTCAAAACTTATGATTAACTATGGACGGAATATATCACTTGAAAGAATACAAAGAATTTGTCCATTCTGTAACTCTGCAATAGAAGACGAAATACATTTTACCTTTGAATGTCCTTATTATGCCGAATTACGTACTAAATATATACCAGAATGTTTCTTATCTAAGACGAGTAGAATAGCGTTTGTTTCTATTTTGTCATCGAATGATGCCGATGTAATGTTTAAACTGTCTTTATTTGTAAAACATGGGATGGAACTACGAAATAACATGTTGAGTGGAAATTCATAATTTTAATTACCTCACCCTAGAAAGTCCTCATGATTATCACCGATTGTTAAATGAATGTTATATTTATATAATTTTTGTTGTATCTCCCAATCTGTAAATTCTCACCCACTGTATTTATCTGAACTTGTATTTGGGCCGATGGCCTTTGATACAATAAACGTCATTGACTTGACTTTGACTACTCGTCCGGATTTATGCCATCTTCCCGAGGCAAGGGCGTTAATTTGGCAAGGGTGGAAACTGAACTTTCATAGTCAGTTAACGCCCAAGCCTCGTGAAGATGGATTTTTGCCTGTTTCATAAATAAGTATGATACCATGCATTAGTTTGATATTGATACCCCAACTCAGACACAGAAAACTGACCCCCTGCCACTATCTTTATCTAACTCATGCCTGGGGAAGGAGGTGTGTATGTAGAGGCAGGGTGTGTGTAATATCTATGCAGAGGCAGTGTGTGTATGTAGAGGGAGGGTGTGTGCATGTAGAGGCAGGGTGTGTGTATGTAGAGGGAGGTAGTGTGCATGTAGTGGCAGGGTATATGCATGTAGGGGCAGGGTATATGTATGAAGAGGCAGGGTATATGCATGTAGAGGCAGGGTATATGTATGTAGAGGCAGGGTATATGTATGTTGAGGCAGGCTGTGTGTATGTAGAGGCAGGGTGTATGTATGTAGAGGCAGGGTGTGTGTATGTAGGGACAGGGTGTATGTATGTAGAGGCAGGGTGTGTGTATGTGAGGCGGGGTGTATGTATGTAGAGGCAGAGTATATGTATGTAGGGACAGGGTGTATGTATGTAGAGGCAGGGTATATGTATGTAGAGGCAGGGTGTGTGTATGTAGAGGCAGGGTGTGTGTATGTGAGGCGGGGTATATGTATGTAGAGGCAGAGTATATGTATGTAGGGACAGGGTGTATGTATGTAGAGGCAGGGTATATGTATGTAGAGGCAGGGTATATGTATGTAGGGACAGGGTGTATGTATGTAGAGGCATGGTATAAGTATGTAGAGACAGGGTATATGTATGTAGAGGCATGGTATGTGTATGTAGAGGCAGGGTGTATGTATGTAGAGGCAGGGTATATGTATGTAGAGGCAGGGTGTATGTATGTAGAGGCAGGGTATATGTATGTAGAGGCATGGTATGTGTATGTAGGGACAGGGTGTATGTATGTAGAGGCAGGGTGTATGTATGTAGAGGCAGGGTGTGTGTATGTGAGGCGGGGTATATGTATGTAGAGGCAGAGTATATGTATGTAGGGACAGGGTGTATGTATGTAGAGGCAGGGTATATGTATGTAGAGGCATGGTATATGTATGTAGGGACAGGGTATATGTATGTAGAGGCATGGTATAAGTATGTAGAGACAGGGTATATGTATGTAGAGGCATGGTATGTGTATGTAGAGGCAGGGTGTATGTATGTAGAGGCAGGGTATATGTATGTAGAGGTAGAGGCAGGGTATATGTATGTAGAGGCAGGGTATATGTATGTAGGGGCAGGGTATATGTATGTAGAGGCAGGGTGTGTGTATGTAGGGGCAGGGTGTATGTATGTAGAGGCAGGGTATATGTATGTAGAGGCAGGGTATAGGTATGTAGGGACAGGGTATATGTATGTAGAGGCATGGTATATGTATGTAGAGGCAGTGTATACGTACATGTATGTAGAGGCATCGTATATGTATGTAGAGGCAGGGTGTATGTATGTAGAGGCAGGGTATATGTATTCTAGAGGTAGAGGCAGGGTATATGTATGTAGAGGCAGGGTATATGTATGTAGGGGCATGGTGTATGTATGTAGGGACAGGGTATATGTATGTGATGGCAGGGTATATGTATGTAGGGGCAGGGTATATGTATGTAGAGGCATGGTATATGTATGTAGAGGCAGGATGTATGTAAGTAGAGGCAGGGTATATGTATGTAGAGGCATGGTATATGTATGTAGGGACAGGGTATATGTATGTAGAGGCAGGGTGTATGTATGTAGAGGCAGGGTATATATATGTAGATGTAGAGGCAGGGTATTTTTTTTGTATTTTCTGAATATATCAAAATGGATATGTTGTATTCTGAGACTATTTGTCCAGCCAGCCAGCATCACGAAACCAATCTTGTGTTTCTGCGTTATGCGAATGGTAATACAAGAATTAAAAGATTCCTGCGTCCATGTTGCCTGTTGCAGAAAGACAATGTCACCTTTGAAATAATTGTGAAAAGTTGTTTCAGGCCTTTTACTGGCAAAGTCACAAAATGGAATGAGGATATCCTGCAATATACGTAGGCTGTATGGGGAAATCTGTTGGCACTTGCCTTGTATATGCCAAGGTCAAGGTGAGGAGAACTCACAACGCTCAGTGAGATCTTTTCTTTCTCAAACTTTTAAAAGCTGTTATTATCAAACCTCTCAGAACAGGTCTTGTTTAGTATTTGATCAAGATAAGTCCAAGGTGAAGGTCAATTTTAAAAACATGACCATATCATTTGTCAGTTCCTTAGGCATTTGGAAGTATGCCTGCATCTGAATAAATTCTACCATATCACATGTCGTTGCATGTTTTCCACAGGTCATAGTCATCTTCAGGCCAATGTAGAAAGTGGTTTATTATTCGTTGCCAGTTACTGTTTATTTAAAAATTCTTTTGGGTTGGAGTTTTATAGCCAGATCTTTGTGTCCCTTGCAGTAATCGTAATTATTCATAGTATCTTATCTCAGCTAACACAGCTTCGTTTTAAGCCTGATTCAAATCACAGGAAAGCCATTGATAATCGTCCAATTAAATTACACTCATGAGCGAGTAGTCATGATCGTAGCGATATAAGCAATTGAGATGTTGACGTCACTTCCTAAGCAAAGCAATGGTGGGGAACCAACGCCAGTGGTCGATGACATAAGTAAAACCTCTCCGTGTAGGTATGACAACAACAACAACCAGCAAGAAAAAAGCAAACTGTAAACAACAACTGAAACTTCATTCAGCTCCTTCCGCATTTTTCAGAAGATGGTGATGGTATCATTTGGAGGATGTGAGCGACATTTGCCCAGTTTGGTCGTGTCCCAGTTCCAGACAGGTATCCAGTTCATTGACAAACTGATGACTGCACCACAGGTTGGAGATTACAATTTTAAACAACATGTAGAAAATGCTAGTGCAGCTTTTTCAAAGGCTGAAAGTGAGTTAGAAAACCATATCCGTCGTCAAACCAGAAAGTGTCAGGAAGAGGAAGCAGAACTATCAAACATGCAGAGGAGACACCAAGAAATTCTTAAATCTCTGGCAAGCTTGAATGACTCACTGGGGACATTATCAAAAACACTCACGGAACTGAGAAAGAAGGTTGAAAGTGCTCAAAAGGATGTGGAGGAATCGAAGAAAAGTGTCGCAAAGGCAAGGATGCAGTACGAACACGCCAGTGTAACTAGAGAAGCAGTTCGGGGGGCAGGAATTGCGACGAGTTGGATACCTTTTGTCGGATCCACACTCTTGGAAGTTTCTGAGATGACACTCAAAGAACATGTTGACAATGCAGAATATTGCCTTGACTCAGCCAAATCAGCTTTATCCAGTGCTGAAGACACTGTATGTGAGATTGCAAAAGCTCGTGAAAATGCTCAAGGTGATATCAAGAGACGTGAAAAAGAAAAGATTAAAATGGAAGAAGAAATGAAGTTGACTCAGAAGACTATTTCTACATACAGGAAGGACATTAACGAGCAAAATCGAACCTTAACAGCGTTGAGGAAGGTGATGACTCGTCTGGGTAAAGTGTCGGGACGAGCAGAGGTACTGACAGATGCCACAGTCATCTTGCATGATATAGCAGAGATCGGGATACCTCTTAAAAGTTTGCTTGACAGTTTTGAGGAGTTCATTACGCAACCAGATCTCTGGAAGAAGGTGCTTTCTCGTCCTGAATTTCTGGCCGTTTGCGATGATGACGATGGAGACTGGTGAATGAAAACAGAAATGATACCTTGACAGTGTTGCTAAGATTGTTGTCTCCATCACGTGAAGAGGTTCTTAAAGTGTTTGCTGATCAGGTTTTATTTGAGAACGATTGGCATTCGATTCATGTCAATGATTTGTTGAAACTTATAACTGTTAAGTGGGTTTTTATTGAGAATGCTTGACAGTAGATTGATGTAGATATTGTGCCTTGGAACACTGACAAATTGGTCTATAATTGTTTGATTTCTCAGCCAGGCCTTAAATTCCATCCACTCTGTTAAATATTTATCAGCCCTCTATGAAATGTAATAGATAAACTTGCCCATTCATAAAACAATTCCGTGCTTTTTTATGATGAGGATATTGGAGAGTTGTATTTCTTCACTAAGACTGCCAGACTTCCATGGAAGGAACTAAATTGGAAGTGATGTCACTCGCTTATCGCTTGGGTGAGATCAAGCGATATCCCCATTATAGATATCACTGCAATAAAATTGCATCACAATGCTTTGCAGACCATTGTGACGTCATTGGTTACCATGACGTCACAATCAACATCACTAATGGCTCTGCTACTGAACCTGTGAGCAGTACTTTTTACACTTAAGACACTGCTTATAACTGTTTTCTAACTGAAACAGTTGAAGAATGATGTTGGATGGTAAATTAAATCTCACCCTTGTGTCTTTTCAAATCAAATATATCTACACTCTTTGATAAGAGTGGAAAAACTCCTCGGCAAGTCTAAGAGTTCTTCCACTTTTATCAACTCGTGTTGATATAATTGATACCAAAGACCCTCGGGTAAGATTCTCTATAGTTTTTCTGTTATTTCGGAAAATATCACAAGGATGATATAATATTCTGAGGCTATAGCAACTCATCTTGTGTATGATGTATTATTAAAATAAATATTATCTGCCTATGTTGCCAATTGGCAAAGGTCAAGGTCACCTGAGTTGTTTCATACTTTCTTTTGACAACAAAGCATTGTGAAATTAGGATATCCAGCAATGGATTTATGAAGTATAGGCTTGAGGAATTCTTACGACACATGCCATACAAATGTCAAATGTCAAGGTCAGGCGATCCAGTGACATTATTTTCTTTTCCTTTTTTCTTGAAAGGTTTTTGGCCAAGATAAGTCAAAGGTAACGGTCAACGTTTGTAATTATGGAATATTGTATTAGTCGTTGCCAGTTGCTGCTGCAATTTTTTTTGAGACATCCTTAGACTTGGTAATTTTGCAACTTGAAAACATATGTTGATGTAGGTCAAGGTCGAGAAGTCATTTTTACTGACTGGAATAGTATGGTGGTCTGTTATACTTTAGGTGTTTTGATAAAATGGCATGAGGGTGGCTGCCTCTAGTGTCCTTATTTGCTGCTTGTGTTCATGAGATGTCCAATGTGTAGAATAGGTTGAAAGTACCAAGTGCCTGCTGTACGGACTTATAAAGGGATCAGGTGGATACAATGTACTTCTCACTGAGTGTGTCATCGTAGCTGGTCATGTATGGGGCGTTGCTCACTCATGATAACATAATGTGATTTGCCTGTCTAATACTGATTATTGTGAGGTGATATTGATATAAGGTTTTAACGAGAAGGTGAGCGTGTCATAAATCCACCAGTGGCACCTGTCAAAATTACAGTAAAAGCAAAAAGTCACTCGACAATTTCTTTTGAAAGCTTAACTTAGGTTTTGATTGCCGTAACCCTGATCAAACAAGTTTTGAGCATTAGTCGTTTGATGCTCTCTCAAATCTTCGTAGAAAGATATGTCAGCAAGGAAAACCAGTAATATCGGTCAATGATAATTAGGTTTAAAGTCAAATAACCCGATTTAAAATGATGGTCTAGTAATCGAGTCTGGAGGGTAACCTTGACAAACATTGATTAGAATCTGTCTAAGTTAGCTCTGTGTTGCGTTCCTTGGGCGTGCCAGAAATCTATGTTCTTGGGTCCGAATCCCAGATACACCATTATTATGTTTCTAGGTGATTGGAGGATTAGCCAAACTCACTCACTGTATAAACATATGTTAACGGTAATAATTCGATCAATTGGTTGGTAGTACCGTAATTGTGGCAAAGAAGAAACTACTACTCTCTTCACTAAAACACTTGGTGCAGCCCAGTGGTTAACGTATGTAACATCGTCATGCTGAAGACTTATGTTCGATTTCCCGCCTGGTTACATGTAAAGCCTATTCTTTGTGCCTAATAGCCTAGACCTGATGCCGAAAATGCTGGAGAAAATGATTTCTCCTCAGGTTTTCCAAAAACAATCCTGGATGTTCTGGAAAATAGTGGTTTGTGGGTCAACAGTGTATTGGATCCTCTGTTATCACATCCTTTTTGTCGAGTCTGGTCACAGCAGCAGAGATCGATAGCATACGTAACAACGTTAAACCTCGACGTAGGGGTATGGCAACATCATCCATCTACATATTGTAACTAAATAACTGATTCTCATTTTAATACAGTCCTGTGAACTGTGGACCGTTTCAACTCTGAAATTCTTCTGAAACATGTGCATGTGCATGTGCATGAGTTAGAGTTATGAAAGAACCACAACCACAACTGAAAATTCATTCAGCTCCTCCTTTTCAGAAGATGGCGATGGTATCTTTTGGAGGATGTGAGCGACGTGTGCCCAGTTTGGTCGTGTCGCAGTTCCAGATGGGTCTCCAGTTCATTGACAAACTAATGGCTGGATTACAGGTGACCCAGTTCAAGACTGGTATCCAATTCATTGACAAACTAATTGCTGCACTGCAGTTTAGATATTACAATGTCAAACGAAACATAGAAAATGCTAGTGTGGCTTTCTCAAAGGCTGAAAGTGAGTTAGAAAACCATATCCGTCATCAAACCAGAAAGTGTCGGGAAGAGGAAGCAGAACTATCAAACATGCAGAGGAGACGCCAAGAAATTCTTAAATCTCTGGCAGGCTTGAAAGATTCACTGGAGTCTATGTCCAAAATACTCGAGGAACAGAGAAAGAAGGTTCGAAATGCTCAGTCAGATGTGAAAGATTCTGAGATACGTGTCCGAAAGGCACAATCTGACTACGAAGACGCCATCGCAACTAGAAACGGGGTTCGGGTAGCAGGATGGGCGACGATATGGATACCTTTCGTCGGAGCATCACTCTTGTTAGTTTCTGAAACAGCACTCAACGATTGTGTTGATAATGCAGAACATTGCCTTGACTCCACTAAGTCCGATTTATCCAGTGCTGAAGACACTCTATGTGAGATGGCAAAAGCTCGTGAAAATACTCAAGACAATATCAAGCGACGTAAAATGGAAAAGACCAAAATGGAAGACAAAATGGAGGAGACTCAGAAGAATATTTCTACATACAGGAAGGACATTAACGAGCAAAATCGAACCTTGACAGCGTTGAGGAAGGTGATGACTCGTCTGGGTAAAGTGTCGGGACGAGCAGAGGTACTAAATGATGCCACAGTCATCATGCATGATATAGCAGAGATCGGGATACCTCTTAAGAGTTTGCTTGACAGTTTTGAGGAGTTCATTACGCAACCAGATCTCTGGAAGAAGGTGCTTTCTCGTCCAGTTTTTCTGGCCGTTTGCGATGATGACGATGGAGACTGGTGAATGAAAACAGAAATGATACCTTGACAATGTTGCTAAGATTGTTGTCTCCATCACGTGAAGAGGATTATCAAGTTCTTAATGATTCTTGATCAGGTTTTATTTGAGAACGATCGGCATTGGATTCATGTAGATCAGTGTCAATGTATGTTTGGACTCTGACGAATAAGCCGTCTGTTATGTTTTGTGTGTTTCCCGTCTCCAGGCGGGCCTAAAATACTTTTGCCCGCTTGGCCATTAATCTTTCCGTTCTGACAAGCAATAGACGAATTTCCCATTCATAAATAGATTTTGTACTCTACTTTTTTATCTTGAGAATAATCGAGTGTGGAAATATATCAGGCTTTTTCCTCTTTCTCCCCCCTTTTCCGTCTTCAAAGCTTTGACGACGACACAGCATTCGTTGTAATTCGATCGTAGACCAAGTAACGATGCACTCTTGGTAAAAATTAGTGAAAAAGTTATGACCAGTTTTGAATCCTTGATATCAATAATTCAAATTGAATTATTTGATAGGCATTACTTAGAAGTTGACGGGTGATAAAGTAGACACAATTTATTGATAAGTACTAAGAGCCAACGGCAGAAACGCAACCAAACGCCAAGAACCTAAAGATGTAGTTTATAGATTTGACTGTGGACAAGCATTGGTGTGGTGCAACTGTGGTAAAACATTCCGCCCCATGAACACCGGAATCAAAGAGCACAAAGCTTCAACCATCAAATCAGACAGTAAATCAGCCATCTTGGACCATATCAGCAACTCCCTCAATCACAACATCAACCGGGAAAACGTTTAATTCCTCTCTAACAACCTCAATGATTTCATCAAAAGAAAACTAACTGAAGCAGTCCACATTCGCCACCACAAGCAACCAATCAACAGAGATCCAGGCTATTTCATCCTATCCGCCTACTATGAACTCACTGAGCAATAATCTCCATCTCCATGTAAACCTATCCTGTTTAATTAGCTTCCTGACTGATGGGCTTCCACCTCGTCTGTTCTCTGTCTATCAAGTTGTTATAGTATGTTATCCTTCTGTTGTCATTACTTAACCTACTCATGTTATCCCCACTCATGGATGCATTTGTTCTCTGTCCATAAAGTTGTTATAGTATGTTATCCTTCTGTTGTCATTACTTAACCTACTCATGTTATCCCCACTCATGGATGCATTTGTTCTCTGTCCATCAAGTTGTTATAGTATGTTATCCTTCTGTTGTCATTACTTAACCTACTCATGTTATCCCCACTCATGTTATCCCCACTCATGGATGCATTTGTTCTCTGTCCATCAAGTTGTTTTAGTATGTTATCCTTCTGTTGTCATTACTTAACCTACTCATGTTATCCCCACTCATGTTATCCCCACTCATGGATGCATTTGTTCTCTGTCCATCAAGTTGTTTTAGTATGTTATCCTTCTGTTGTCAGTACTTCACCTACTCATGTTATCCCCACTCATGTTATCCCCACTCATGGATGCATTTGTTCTCTGTCCATCAAGTTGTTTTAGTATGTTATCCTTCTGTTGTCATTACTTAACCTACTCATGTTATCCCCACTCATGTTATCCCCACTCATGGATGCATTTGTTCTCTGTCCATCAAGTTGTTTTAGTATGTTATCCTTCTGTTGTCAGTACTTCACCTACTCATGTTATCCCCACTCATGTTATCCCGACCTATGGATGCATTTGTTCTCTGTCCATCAAGTTGTTTTAGTATGTTATCCTTCTGTTGTCATTACTTAACCTAGTCATGTTATCCCCACTCATGTTATCCCCACTCATGGATGCATTTGTTCTCTGTCCATCAAGTTGTTTTAGTATGTTATCCTTCTGTTGTCAGTACTTCACCTACTCATGTTATCCCCACTCATGTTATCCCCACTCATGGATGCATTTGTTCTCTGTCCATCAAGTTGTTTTAGTATGTTATCCTTCTGTTGTCATTACTTAACCTACTCATGTTATCCCCACTCAAGGATGCATTTGTTGTTACTGTTAATCCTCCACCTACTATATATATTCTGTACCATCTTCATCTTACAGTCTTGCATGACAACTGTATAAGGGTCTATTCCGAAATGTCTCCTTTACAGTAATTAAAGAAGTTGTTTTCCATACATTTTGTCTACTTTTAATAATTCAAATTGTCAACCAACTAACACCCAACCAAAAGAAAGTTTTAATGTAGTTGTGTAGTTTCCTTCACTGACTCCCCTGATCAAACAGAGGAAGCAATGGTAAGTGTAGTCAAATACCTTATTGCCCTAGTCGCAAAACATGACATTAGATCATCAAGTAAATGTCACTCTATCAAAAACAAAAACTCATATGTTTTGTCAGACATTTAATGCAAGGTACGATCTTTATAAAAGTGCTACATTATATGGGAATAGATCAATTTTTTTTCTGTTTTATAAACTGAAGGTGTTAAAACAATTGACGATGTGACGTATTGGTTCATCTTGTGAGTGACATATGCAGTTGTTGTACTCCCGAATAGGAAGTAACATCATCAGACCGGAAGTGCTTAGAACTTCCTTTGGCTGGACAAAGTGAATGGACAGTCTGACGTTAAATTATATCACAAGAACATGTACTTTCCAAGACCAGATGTCAACAGATCGGAAGGTTTTTCGTTTCCTTATGGGGCTAGTTACTCTTTAATCTTTTTGAAATATCTGCATAAAACACGAGTCTCACATGGCTTCGATACCACCGATGGCTAGTGGATAGAGCGTCCGCCTGGAGAGCGGAGAGTCGGGAGTTCGATCCCCGGCCCCTTCCTGTCGCTTGGCATGAAGGGGATAAAACGAGGACTGGTCGGCTCGGAGTCTGTACACTGTGTCTGAGTGGGTTATTCGTGTTAAATTGCGGCATGGTATCTCAGCGGGCTAGCACTGTACCATAGGCATTAGTTTTGAAGCCAGTAGACGGCAAATGATGAACGTGTTTTCACGATTTGATATAACATATCAGCCGAATCATACATAGTAACCATGAGATCGAAATTAAAGTGAGCTCTACAAGCGCACCATTCAAGCTGAGTCGCTTCATATGAGTGAATGTTGTGTTGAGCCACGACGAGTTCAATGATGAACAGTTTTGTCAGTTATGCAAAAACGCGTCAGGGAGGATAACCCGAAGTGATGCAGTAATCAGAATTTTCTTTTTAACACGAAGCCAAGTAATGTTTCCAGTAATTTCGGAGCCTATATATTATATTATGTAAAGCTGACATCAGGTACTCGTACGTGGTTGAAGTTGCCTCAATGTCAGGCAGTATTATGGGCCACACAAATATGCATGGAGTAGGGCTCCTTAGCTTTCTCAAACTAATCACATGTTACTACTATGTATACATCACAAATCGGCCGTATGTGAGAGCCGGAGGAAAATGTATGCAAATGTATGCAAACGTATGACTTATCGACATAGTCACTGTACACTGTACATCATGGCGGATGTCAGCAAGAGGACGATTGCCAAGGCAGAGAAAGACCTGATGAGCCCGAAAGATGCTAAGGTACTGTATGCCAAAAGAACACGAAACAGGATTTTTGTTTGTTGTTGATCTCTCGCTCAGCAATATTACAGCTGTATGGAGGCGGCTTGTACATAATCGACTTTGGATCAGACAATCCAGTGAGTGATATTGTGAACAACGATCCACCCCGTCGGGGTGGTTGACACGAAATCTACCAAGTCATCAAGCTTGACTACCCGATCCCTTAAGTCCGTTGGTTGTTGGGAGCTATCTGACAAGGAATCCTCACTGGGTCAAAACAAATACAGATCAGTCTACTTCAAAAGTCTACTTCAAAATTCCTTAAGCCTAAGACGATCACTGTGCCTTCTGTTATTCTAGAGACGGTAATTGTTATTCGAGAGGTTGTGTTGTTGGGAGGTATTGGAATAGGAAGAATGTGTATTTGGGAGGTATTGGCCTTGGTAGAGTTAGTGGTATTTTGAGGTAGGAGTAGTGGGGAGGTTGTGGTATTTGGAGGTAATGGTATTGGGGAGTTGATGGTATTGAGGAGCTGGTGGTTTTCGGAGGTAGGCGTATTGTTGAGATGTTGTTATGGGGGAGGTAGTGCTAGGGGTATTGTTGATCGGAGATAGTGTTATTGGGAGTAGTCAATGCTATTTTGAAGGTAGCGATTTTGGGAATGTGGTGATATTGGGGAGGTAGCGGTGTTGGAATTAGGAGGAGGTGGTGTTGGAATAGGGAGGTAGTGGTATGTAGGTGGTATTAGTATTGGGAGGTAGTGTAAATGGGGAGGTGGTGGTTTGGGGGAAATCGTCGTAGGCATTAGGGACGTAGGGAGGTCGTGAGGTAGTGACATGCTGGGAAATAAAGATGTTGGGAAGATGGTAGTACATGTATTTGGGAGGTGGCGGCATGGTTAAGCAGTGGCATTTGGGAGGTGGCATTATAAGAAGTTAGCGGGTTTGGGGAGGTATTGGTACTGGGAGGTATCCGTATTTGGGAGGTAGTGATATTTTGGTAGTTTTGAGATGTTATGCTATTAGGGAGGTTGTGGTGTTTGGGAGGAGGCGTATTGGGGAGGTCCTGGTTTTGTGGAGGTGGTGGTATTGATGAGTTGCCAGAATTGGAATTATTGGGAGATGCTGGCATTTGGGAATGGGTGGTATTGGGAAGGGAGTGGTATTGGGGAGTTTGTGGTATTGGGGAGGCGGAGTAGTTTGTATTGAAGAGGTAGTATTATTCGGATTTAGTAGATTTAGGGAGGTAGGGAAAGTAGTCGTATTGGGGGAGGTACATGTAGGTGTACTTGGACACGTTAGGCGGTACTTGATTGAGTAGAGGGGTTGGAGAAGTAGCTGTATTGTGTTTATGGAGAGGTTGGGTTTTAGCATTTTTTCGGCTCTTTTGAACATAAAGCGTTGGCAGAGTACCATGACCTGTAAATAATGGAGCCTTGCCCAAGTATTGTATGAGGAACGACCCAGGCCGTTTTGGTAAGATAACACACGTCATACATTGGTTCAATCTGATCCGCATTCAAGTTATTCCAGTACGGATACTAACATATGCTGCCCCCTTTCTCTTGAAAAAAACCCATATCGGTGAAATGAAATGAAAAGAAAATGAACAAGGGAGTTTGTTTTTTGAAAAGACAAGTGGACAAGTGGTTACTTCACTGTGACCATGTCAGACCCTTCGAATCATTAAGTCGCCAATTTTCGGCCATCGTAAGATGCTGGGGACAAAGTTCCATCCCAGAATCCACACACGGCTTCACCAAGTCATGTAGAAAAACGCCTAATGCCATATTCAACTGCTGTTGATTTCAGGAGGACATGATGTTGGTCCTTGGGCCTCACATGAACTGGCAGGAGATGCTGTGTCCCGCCCCTCTCTCGGTGTGTCTCCTGGGGCAACTGGTCCTCGTCACGCTGGACAAGGACGTGTCTCTTGTGTCGGAACACATGACTAGGGATCGCTTCAAACACACCGAGTACCCGGAGTCCCTGCGGACCAGCATCCTTCAAGTTGCTGATGAGGGATGGAATGCTTTCAACCTGGCCAACAAAAACATGGATCAAATACGGCTGCTGACACTGCAGATTCCTTAACACGTCAAGAACGCAGTCAAGGTAATTATTTTGACATTGAATATGGACTGTGACTGCCTGACCACCCGATTCATTGAGTCGCTTACTTCGACCAGCGTAGGTTCCCGGGGACAAATTCCACCCCAGAATCCCCACAGGGCACCACCAAACCATGTAGAAAAACGCTTAAGTTAACATTCAACTGTTGTTGATTTCAGGAGGACATGATGTTGGTCCTCGGGCCTCACATGAACTGGCAGGAGATGCTGTGTCCCGCCCCTCTCTCGGTGTGTCTCCTGGGGCAACTGGTCCTCGTCACGCTGGACAAGGACGTGTCTCTTGTGTCGGAACACATGACAAGGGATCGCTTCAAACACATATTTGTGTGGAATATGTGTGATGGTCTGTTCGTTTTGATATCACCACTTTCATCATATTTTGTACTTGATACTGCCATTGAATATTGTACTACCACTCTTTTGTATACTGGCATTGTAATTGCTGTGTAGTAATTTGTATTGGTTTGTAAACATAGTTAATTTTGAAATACAATGATTGTATACCATTTGTTGGTTGGTTGTTGGTTTCACACTAAATTCTTTTACGTACAGAGTTCTAGGTCAACATGTTGTTTCAATTTGGGAATCGACACGTAACAGAACCAAAACCAAATTACAGTAAACTACGGTTATAACGAACTCAAAGGGGCCATAAATTTTAGTTCATAAGAACCGTAGTTCGTTATAGGCATATAAAGGGCATTTTTCAACACATGCCGGGGACTAAAACATAAGTTCATCATATCGGTCAGTTCGTTATAAGCGTGTTCGTTATAAACGTAGTTTACTGTAGTTTGTTATCATGAAAACATTATCTTTTTCCATCTGTCACACTCATGGTGTTGTGATATGTATAAATGCGCCTCTGCGATCATGAATAGACAAAATATGCATCGATTCGATGCTAAAATGGTGCGATTTAAAGGAGCGTCAGAAACAGATTACCGCCTGTATTATATGAATTATCTTACAACTCGTGAAATGATATCAAAATCCGCCTTTCAACAGTGAAAGGTATACCCTATAACCACCTATAACCACCATGCACACGGATATGATTTGTTTCTTTGTTTATTGTTGAAAGCGTCACTCAGCAATATTCAATTCTAAATAACGGCGACCCGTGGAGATCCGGGATAGAATAGGTCTTCAAAACCGATACCTGCCGTAAAAAGGCGACGAATGGGATCGGGTGTTCAGGCTCACTGACTTGGGTCGCACAAATATGAATAATACATCCGCAAGGAAGACCGTTAAACATCTAAATGATAATTATCTCCGAAGAGAGTTAATGTCACTGCACGTGCAAGTTATTCCTGCAACGAACAGTAAATAAATCATCACTTGTCATAGATCTATGTATCAAAGTTGTCTACAATCACACAACGCAAACTAGATTTCGGGCTATAAATCACCAGCAACACACGTTAGGCCACGGTACTGGGCAGTATTTCTGCAACCTGCATGATACCCCAGAAGTATCTACTCCATCACTTTATATGGGTGGGGTGGGGTGGGGTGGGGTGGGGTGGGGTGGGGTGAGGTGAGGTGAGGTGGGGTGGGGTGGGGTGGGGTGGGGTGAGGTGAGGTGAGGTGAGGTGAGGTGAGGTGAGGTGAGGTGAGGTGAGGTGAGGTGAGGTGAGGTGAATAGTGAACGTCGCGTCCAAGATGATGAATTTACGCTGATTTATGAATTACTTTCCAATAGTGATAATACCAGGTGTTCGCAAAGAGGTGAGCGTATCCTGTCCCTCCGATAGCACACGTTACAGACACATGCAAAGGCAAGTCAATTGTCCACCTGAAACTGTTTTCATCGTTTAATCTGCATCTCAACATCACAATAGAAAAAAACACAGTAATATTTACTGCATTTCAGTTATCATTCTCAGCTCCCTCGGGAGTATACAACCCATGCTGTCTTCAGGCGCTAGATGGCTGGTACCTCCACCTGACGTGTCACGTACTCGTTCCCTGCTGGGTCAATTAAGGCACATTTGAAGTGAGCCACTTGCCCAGCGCAACACCACACGTTTGGACACTTGTGCTTCCGGTGTATGAACATATTCGTGTTTCCACCATCTGGTCATCTGTAAACGGAGGTGTAGGTTCTTTTCAGTGCGCAAAGTGAATGTGCTGTAAATATATATATATATATATATAGTGGTTATAGACAATGAAACACAAAAGGGGACAAACGCTGAAAAAAATACATTTAATAAAACGTAATGGTCGTAACATTCCAATGCTATTGAACTTAACCAAACTGTATGATTTACAATGAACGTGACACATACACTGTACATTGTACCTGTCAATGTTTCGAAAGACGGTTTAAAAAATCAATTACAACTAAAGGGATATCACTGTACTGACATTCTTCGGGTGAAATGAGACGTCAAAATGTCAAACTTAAAATTAATTATTAGTTGAAATACTATCTTTATTTTGCCCTTTTGTTTCACCCTATTTGAATTTAAGTGCCAGAGGACTCGTTGAACACCTCGAGAATATTTTCACAAACTTTCTAATGAAGGCACAGTTGGTTTGGGTACTCTGTCTCCTTGTCCTGCGGAAGATCAGCGGGGATTATGGAACACCACGATACAAGAAAACGGGCAATTATGGTCTTCAGTTTCGTTCGAGTGTCTTCAGTTCGATATCAGAGAAACACCCTTCTTTGACTACTACCTACGCTGCTCAGCTTATCCTGTGTGCTGCGCGGTGTATGGCGGATGACAAATGTGTTGGTATAAAAGCAGAGAAAGATGGCAAGAAGTTGAGAACATTGATGGAGATATCAGCAGCTGTTGGTTATATCTGGAAACGGAAGTCAGGTACTGACATTATTGAAGGCTCTGTCCAGCAGGTTGAAGTACCGTCAAATTATTGTCCCCGTGTGCGACACGTAATTCCTGCCATCCATGTAACTGTCAATAACCATTGTTTGAAGCCAACTGATTGCTGAGTAGTTTCTAATATTAGCTAGTATTATCCACAACCACCAGTAGCTAAAGTGATGACGTTAATCCTGCTGGGGTATCGTGCAGGAAGCAGAGGCACCGTCCCCATGGTCCCCAGCGAGGTGGCCTAGCTTTGGTTGCTGGTGGCCTATAGCTCGTGTTTTAAAACTGTATAAATGATATTGTTATACCACAACATGTTTTAATGTAACTTTGCATTCATTGCTCACTCGTATATATATCAACTTGTTCTCGTCGCTATATGGCTGAAATAATGCCGATGCGACGTTAACTTGTAACTCACTCACTCACTTCACACGCACGCACGCATTTTAGTTTTACTTCCCTTGCTGTATTCAGAAAAGCCGTAAATAAAAGCGACACAATTCTTTGCATAATCATAAGAAATATCTACTAAGAGCAGATAGTACGATTCCGACTATATCATGAGCACTATGTTATATGCTTATGAAGCACTATCATAATAGTGATGCTACCAGATAGCATAACCCCATGCAGCAACAACAAACATTTACATTTTAGTTTTTATAATAATTGGCTTCCGTTTAATCACGTCACTCAAAACATTCCGACCTAACGTCTAAACATAGCCGACGTTAGGTGTCGCTGGTACTCCAACTGTCTACAACAACACTTTTTGAAATCTTGACTGGGGCCTCGTGATTTAACTATAATATTTCAGGACAAAACTGTACTTTATTACTCTACACATGGGGGTAGAGCAAACTTTTTTTAAATGCTCAATTTAAGACTTACCTTGTGTTATATTAGAGATGGGTTATAAAAGACCCCTGTTATAAGAGGTGCCGTAAATTAAAAATCCGCGAGCAGGGCCAACTGACGGGATGTTCCACCTAATTGCCTGTACCCTGACGTTAAGAGACAAAGTTGGCTTTGAACATGATAAAATACAACTAAAATGGGTAGTTTTATGATTTAACTCCGTCACGGTTTATCAGCCGTTCAGTGTGTATTATCCATAATACCCATGCAGCAAAAAGAAGCATTTACATTAATTTTAGTTTTTATAATAATTGGCTTCAGTTTAATCACGTCACTCGAAACATTCCGACCTAACATCTAAACATAGCCGACGTTAGGTGTCGCTGGTTGTGTTATGAGTTGATGTGTTTTCTGTCGTAAACGTTAAATGAATGAATGAATAAATTTCTTTATTTCCTCCAGAGTTGAATCCGAAAGGCAAATACATTATTTACAATACATCAGTGAAATTACTTGACTATATACAAATGAAATCATGTTATACAGTCCTATGAATAAACAACTTACAATGTACATTTTGTGAGTAGATGGGTATCTAGTAGCTATACATAAGGTTTTTCTTCAAATTCCATATAAAGTGGCAGAAAGACTTTGCCAAGTATTATAATCAAGTTCGTCAGTCAAGTCATGGACATCTGCACCCAGAAAGAATGAAAGCATATCATCGTCGTCAAGCATATCTGTTTTCACATAGACATCAACATCAAGTTTATCAATCAGGCACGAGAGGAAATGATTTCTGTCAGGCATAAAAAAATTTCAGTGTAAAATATGGCAATCACAGTCATATTAATGTCTTTTACAATGGTTACATTCTTTCGACAGTTTTGCTCTTGATCCGATTTTAATTCAAAGTTGCAGGGGTTGTCTTAAATGTGGATAGAGATACATAAGATTATAAAGAACATGATTTTGTAACCGTTTATGGATTTTATGGTACCGTGAAAGATCTGGTATCTGTGCTAGTCTCTCTCTCCAATTGTACTGTTCATTCTCTGATATACATGTACGTCTGATCACAAGAGCTCGCCTAGCCGGTTTAGTTGGGAATGAACCACTACCAGTATATTCTTTGATATAGTTATCTAAATGGTATTTTTTAGCAGTATATAGAAGGATGTTGCATATGCTTACTGGGCGGCTAATATTGACAATAGCGTTGGTAGCAATGTGAGCACAAAATAGATCTTTTGTTATTGAGTTACAATCGTTATTGCAGAGCCTTCTTGATAATTGTGGTGTACATTTATCAATGTAGACATTCATTGACCACATTCCCAAGTTAGAAATAGACGAATCGGTTGGGTGTCTTTCACCAAACCCTTGTATATAGCGAGCAAAGTAGTTTTGTGTACATTCAACCATTTCAAGTTCTTTACCGTTTAAGGCTGGTAACTATTCACATCCATCAAAGTTTGTAGATAAAATCATTCTTTTCCATATATTGACACACGCAACTGGGTGGAGATCGGAATTGTTTAGGCCGAGCGATCGTAGTGAATTAACACATTTTTTTGCTTTTGAGTAACACGTCATGATTCTTTCTTTACAGGATAAATTACTGTTTATGATTATTCCGCCATATTTGACGGAGTCGAAGGCGTAGCCAAGAGTTTAATCCCTCATTTACACATTCAAATGTAGCTCCCACGCCTTAATGGGTCTGGTAGTGTGTTTTCGTACACTGATGACGTGGTACCTTGCTCATAATATCAATCACTTGTTTCTGTGGTCCACTATACTATACTATAAAATGTCAAGGATCTATCGTAGTAATCAGATATACTATCATTGTCATCTTCCGTTTCATACATGATCGAGAGACAAACTTTGAGCCATACAGCACAACTATTGTTTATCCTCGGCGGGCGGGATACGAATCTGCAACCTCTTGGTTCGTAGACCCTCATGCTACCGCCTGTGCTACGGAGGCTGTTGTCATAAATGTCAATGTCCTTCGTCATCATTAAACAAGCTTGGTATTTTAACATTTCAATGTCGATATGGTACTAAGTTCGTTGTAAGTCCTGGTGGTATTTGTGTTATGCAAATACCAGTCAATCTGTTTCGCACATCTAATTTCAATATATATTATACATCTTATCGTAATTTAACATATTACCTAAAATGATATGCACCATATTTAAACATGTTTAGAGTAAATGGATGTTGTGTTTAGGTGGTTGTCTTGGCTCTGAGACGATAGCTCATTTCATGTATTCAGACCAAAAACATCAAATGTGTAGCTCTAAACATGTCTGGTATGTGTTTACATTCTAAACACAAAATAGGAAGAATAGATACCTAAGGAATATAGGTTATTCCTTGTGATTTGTTTTATTGCGTATCGTGTTTGAATAGTTCAATAAATAGTCCACTCCTTCCAGAAACAATTTAAAGCACATTTGTGTAATTCAAAACCGTCTAGATCAATTTCGTCAAAATAACGATATTTCTACAAACGTATGCGTTTCTTATTTTGTGAGTATAGATGAGTAGATGTGGAGTGTCAAAAAAGAAGTAATGTTTTCCTTCTAAAGAACGAGCGTTTCAATCATGTGTTGCCGCTGACAATCACTACAAATAAACTTTCAACAATCTTCTTTCCCAAATAACATGAACGCACGACTAGTAGAATCTACACCATGGCGAAGCAAATGATGCCAGTCTCTTCAACTGGGCAGTTGTTGGAATATTGATGAGTGCGGCGTTAGTTTGCTTGTTGTTTAACGCCGCACTCAGCAATATTCCAGCTATACTCAACAACAAAAGTTCATGTGACACCAATATATTTGTGTATTTTTCAAACAAGTAAAGTTTGGTTTTCAATATTGTAGTACATATATGGATTCAAGTCACAAAAACGCAACTGCTACAGAAAAGCATGCATTCCATGCAAAAGTTGACTTTTATGCAAGCCCCATGCATTTCACTACCCAAAAATGGGTATAAAAACATGTGCGTTAGCGGGATTCCATGTGCATTGTTTAGCATCGTGCTGACAACCAACACTCAGAAAAACAACAAAATTACGCAATTCTTCAACATTACGCAATGCCACGCCTGTCCGAAAATGAGCGTCTGCGAGCCATTGTCATGCTTGAAGCAGGATCGTGATGTTGCAAGACAATTTAACGTCCACAGAAACACCATTTGGTGTTTATGGCAACGTTGGCAACAGACGAATGCAGCCAGAGACCATCCTCGGAGTGGCAGGCCACGCGTAACCAATAATCGACAAGACAACTGGATTCGAACAACAAACCTACGAAATCGATTCCAGCCAGCAACAGTGACTGTAAGAAGCATCCCTGGCCTTCGACGAATATCTTCACAAACCGTACGTTGTCGCCTCAGATGTGCAGGGATTGTCGCCAGAAGACCCGCCAGACGTCCCATTTTGACAGGAAACCACCGCCAAGCACGTCTACAGTAGTGCACACAGCGTCTACGCTGGGCGGCCATGCAGTGGGGACAAGTTCTATTCGCTGACGAGTCTCGTTTTCACCTCAGACACAGCGATAGACGGATTCGAGTGTACCGACGTCGAGGTGAACTTTACGTCAATCATTGTGTCATGGAAGAAGATCGGTTCGGGGGCGGCAGCGTTATGGTATGGGGATGGGATTACAGCAAGACAGAGTACCCGTTTGATAGTGGTAGAGGGAATTCACAATGGACAGCGCTACCGCGACGAGATCATCGGCCCTGTTATTCTACCGTTTTTGCGTCGTCATGGCCCAGGCATTACCTTTCAACATGACAACGCCCGGCCTCACATTGCTCGACTTGTTCAGGCATCTCTTCGTGAACAACGTGAATGTCATCCCCTGGCCGGCTCGCTCCCCTGATCTCTTACCAATCGAGCACATGTGGGATAGGATGGATCGGCGCCTTCGACTTCAACCAGGTGTTCCACAGACACTCCAGGAACTTCGAAACATGCTCCAGCAGATATGGACAGATATCCCACAGGACTTTGTCCATTCCATGAGACGAAGATGTGTTGCTTGCCTCGCAACCAGAGGTGGAAACACACGCTATTGATTTGTAATATGACATTTTGGCATGTTCATGTTTTTTATGAAATCACGCATTTTTCTGAAGTCAGTATGGCAAATTAAATCATTTGAACACTTACAGGAGTCTTTTATCTGTTGCAAAACGAAATTGTTTCAGATTTGGTAAAAACATAACTTTGCATTAAATCTTATTCAATTTCACAGGAACTTTTGTTGTTCAGTATATATGACGGCGGTCTGTAAATAATCGAGTCGGGACCAGACAATCCAGTAATTGACATCATGAGCATCGATCTACGCATTAGGGATACGATGAGTGCATCAACCAGCGAGCCAGCCTCTTACGACAAGCATTGGTTGCTGAAAACCTATTATACCCCGGATCTTCTAGTGTATCAGCGTTCAAGCTTACGCTGCAATCAATAATTGTATTGTTAATCTCTCGCTTTGATTAGACCTTCTATGAAATGTAATGATGATGACATATACGTCTATCATATGTCATGTAATTTCCTTCATCAACTATTTAGGGGCACGGGTGGCCCAGTCGTCTAAGGCGCCGCGATTTGCTGTGCAGAGTTGCGTCCCTTGGGCACGCCAGAAACCCTATGATTGATAGTTCGAATGCCGGTTTGCCCCGATGTTTCTAGGTATGTCAGCACCATACCCTAGCTCGTGGGTTTCACTGATGTGGTAAACGTCTGAGACCTGCATCACTTCGGGCTTTCCTCCCACATTAATATAACTGGTGATATAACTGGAATACTATTAAAAGCGGCGCTAAAGACAACTAACTCACTCACTCTGTTTGAGTAGTATATATCATACGCGTCAGTGCTTGGTTTTCCTTTTTAGAAACCAAGACTGAGACTTCCAAGGGCGTCAAAAAGAAAGCATCACCACGCTTATTAAGTGCACATGTTTCGCCAGGGGGATGGACCGTAGAAGAAAGGGGCATGAAAGTCAAGATGGCATTGTTTGACCAAAGCAGTGAAAAGACCAATTTATGGAAGCCGAAAGTTGCGGCTTACAGTCGTCGAGGAGAGCCTGTGACTGTTGGTCTGCTAGCTTCCTCTGCAACTGTTATCCTTCATCTCCACAAGCCACGCAAATTATGTGCTGGGGAGCTGTTTGGAAAATTGCGGTGCCTGTTGGTGCCTCCAAACTGTAAGTATATGATCAATCAATATATTCAATAGATGTATAAACCCACTGAAGATCCAGGGTAAAATAGGTCTTCAGCAACCCATGCTTGCCGTAAAAGGCGACTATGCTTGTCGTGAGAGGCGACTAACGGGATCGGGTGGTCAGGCTCGCTGACTTGTGTGGATCGATGCTCATGACCTCAATGACTGGATTGTCTGGTCCAGACTCGATTATATACAGCATGCCGTCTTATAGCTGGAATATTGCTGAGTGCGGCGTTAAACAACAAACAAACAAACAAACAAACAGTAGCTGTATAATCTTCTCCTTCTGCCAGGTCATAGTGGTTATATATTTTTCGCTCGTCAGAAACATTTTCAAGTAAAAAGTATATAAAGGGCTTTTAATGTGTAAAGAACTCAACGCGCTCTGATATTTTAGTTCTCACATGCTGCCAAATTACGAAATCATGTTCTCTTCAAATGAAACATGGCCGGTCTCTAAAGGAGAAATTAACTAAAGTGGAAAGAGTTAATAATTCTCATATCGCATATGAATAATGAGTAAACAGTGTAGCAAGGGGAGAGTAATAAATAATATCATTACTCTTTCAGGGGATGCCATTGGAGGGATGCAGATGCACCTTGGCTACTTGTACGTGTCTGCTGGCAAATCAATATACATGTTGAAGATTACGGCATACTCTACCATTCGGAAGCTGACCGATTATAAGCTTGTAATGAAGCTACCGGATACCCCTTCAGAGATTGCCACAGATGAACTGGGCGGGAAAAGGTATTGTTATTATTTATTTCAAATAATACACATTATTCTGCGGCAAATACGAGCTGATGTCAATACATTCTCATAGAATATCGAGTTCAGGTTTATATTATGATACTTTTTTTTCCATTATGTGCAAAAGTTGTGTGCCAATAAGAAAGTAAGCTTTTAGAGCAGTCAAGAATTTCTGGTTTTGCAATTTTAGCATTAATCATCCAGAAATACTCTAGAATGTCAGAAACAAAACTAAAAGGTTTTTTGTTTTAGTTAACGTACATCCATCTCGTAATTCATATGACCAATTCGTGACCACATTTCCAAGCAGTGATACTTTGTGCGGAAGTGGTGTGTTCAGATTCCTGAACTCGGAAAGAAGCTGGCTGAGCAAGCAAAATGTTTTGTTTTGATAATAGTTTTAAGGCCGGAATGTGCATACATGAACATGTTATGTCTGTTAATGCCTATTTAGTTGTAAAAATATTTAACGTTATTATATTTATTTTGTGGGAAAACATTTGGTTTTGTGAAACCTAAAAACAACGTTTGTCCCATCTAGTATATGTGCCAGTTGCAAAGGAGAAGAGTGTCTTGTGGAAGGGGAATTTTATGTGTGTGCGGTGGGGGGACAATAATGTCGAGTTTATAAGAGATTCTCAGGCCCCTTGCACTGTGTATCACTGTATCCCAACCATGTCGCTATTATTATTACGTCAAAGCCGCTTCTTCTGCAGGGGACGGTGGAGTAGCCTAGAAGATAAAGCGTTCGCTCGTCACGCAGAACACCCGGGTTCGATTTCCCCCATGGGTACAATGTGTGAAGTCCATTTATGGTGTCCCCCGCCGTGATAGTGCTGGAATATTGCTTAAGCGGCCTAAAACCATATTCACTCACTCCTCTGTAGGGAATGGATCATCATCAGATGCGATTGAGAGTAAATATCATTGACATCAAATATAGATCCGTGAAGATCCGGGTAGAGAATATGTCTTCAGCAACCCATACTTTCCGTAGGAGGCGACTATGCTTGTCGTAAGAGGCGACTAACGGGATCGGGTTGTCAGACTCGCTGACTTGGTTGATGCATGTCATCGTATCCCAATTATGTTGATCGATACTCATGATGTTAATCACTGGAGTGTCCTCTCCAGACTCGATTATTTACAGACAGCCGTCATATAGCTGTAATATTGCTGAATGTGGCTTTAAACAAAAAACAAAAACAAAACAACTGTCATCAAATAACTCATTGACTGATTTTTCTTTTCAGCATGATCTTCTGGAGCGTGGAAAATAAACGACGCATAGGTCGAGCTCAGACGTACAGACATACATTTAAACTTATGGCTCCCTTAAATATCAACTGTAACCATTTCACCTTCACCATAGATTCAATTGGTGTGTTCCTAGCGCCATACCCCAGGGAAATAGGGGTTATCACGCGAGTGTGTTTGGGGATGGTGAATATCCTGTATAAGGAATAAACATTGTATTTAGCGAGCCTTGGCGAGCTAAATACATAGTGTTTATTCCTTATACAGGATATATACCATCCCCAAACACACAAGCATGATAACCTCTTTATCATATAATGTCATTCTTTAATTCTGTGCTTGAAAATCGCTTTCCCTCTCTCACAAACATTACCGAGTTTTTCCTGGATTAATATTTATTACGTCACAGGGTAAGAGATGTGTGAGTCGGACAGTGACAGTAGCCAATATAGCTCCGACTAAAATCTGTTTCTTATACAGTGGCGAAGCAACATACACGCAAAACAACAATTGTTTTTACTTGCCTTTCGCGGCAATCCATCTGTCTGTCCGCTAGAGTAACTGCCCTTTGTCAAAGGGAAGCTACTCTAACCCTAGTCTATGAGACGTCACGGCCACGTTCAGACGTTGTTGACAGTCGGTCTGTCCTGTCATAACGTTAAGTGCAGTCAGATGTACACACAGCGCCAAAACGAAACAAGGTAACAATTCAAACATATTTCGGCCAAATCCAACTATTTTAATTTGTGGAAAATGTTTCAAGCCGCAGAGGTCGACAAGCACATATATGCCCACTGATCCTGCTTAGCTAGGCCTAGTGCCCTCGCAAAAGTGTTTCGAAATTTATATCTTCAAAGTTGCCAAAAGATATAAAATGTCTTAGCTACATCACATTTAGACACTGATTTTCAGTATATTAGACTGTTCTTTTGATAATGATAGCAATTGTCCCTTTAGTTTATCCAGATTCCCGATGGTTAATTCTGACTCGATCGCCGAATGACAAGGGCGACGCCATGTTTGTTTGTAAACACTGAAAGTAGTCCCTACTTGAGCTTTGATATTTACATCTCTATCCGCATATGACCTCAGTGGATATCATTTTTATCCGTTGGCTTTATCCCACAGAGAAACCTACCTGTTATATGATAATTATCTATATCGCTGATAGAGGAACAAAACAATCAAGGACGGAAACTAAATGATGCGTGGTCTCTTGGACAAACGCACATATCCGCTGTCGAGAACACAAAACACGAGCTCCGTGTTAACTGTTTCACATAATACTAAGTCTTTTATTTTTCTACTTAACAAAAATCACGACAACAACCAAGAAAGCAACTGACGTAGTTTCGTTGAAATGCTTTGTTTACTACCATGTACACATGGCATCTGTTGTAGATATTGTTAGGATACACATGTGCATTAAAAGTGATTCTTCAAAATGAGGCACGGGTGACCAAGTCGTCTAAGGCGCCTCAAATATCTGTGCAGAGTTGTGTCGTAATTGAGCACACCAGCAAATTATGATCGTGGATTCGAACCCCTATGGAAGCGTATTAGTGCCACAGTATCATCTACGTAGAGGATACTTACATCTACGAAGATGATACTTACATCTACGTAGATGATACTTACATCTACGTAGATGATACTTACATCTACGAAGATGATACGTACATCTACGTAGATGATACTTACATCTACGTAGAGGATACTTACATCTACGTAGATGATACTTACATCTACGTAGAGGATACTTACATCTACTTAGATGATACTTACATCTACGTAGAGGATACTTACATCTACGTAGAGGATACTTACATCTACGTAGAGGATACTTACATCTACATAGATGATATTTACATCTACGTAGAGGATACTTACATCTACGTAGAGGATACTTACATCTATGTAGAGGATACTTACATCTACATAGATGATACTAACATCAACGTAGAGGATACTTACATCTACATAGAGGATACTTACATCTACATAGATGATACTTACTTCTACATATATGATACTTACATCTACGTAGAGGATACTTACATCTACATACATGATACTTACATCTACATAGAGGATACTTACATCTACATAGAGGATACTTACATCTACGTAGAGGATACTAACATCTACGTAGAGGATACCTACATCTACATAGATGATACTTACATCTACATAGATGATACTTACATCTGCATATATGATACATCTACGTAGAGGATACTTACATCTACATAGATGATACTTACATCTACATAGATGATACTTACATCTGCATATATGATACATCTACGTAGAGGATACTTACATCTACATAGATGATACTTACATCTACATAGATGATACTTACATCTACGTAGAGGATACTTACATCTACGTAGAGGATACTTACATCTACGTAGAGGATACCTGCACTACGTAGAGGATACTTACATCTACATAGATGATACTTACATCTACGTAGAGGATACTTACATCTACTTAGATGATACTTACATCTACGTAGAGGATACTTACATCTACGTAGAGGATACTTACATCTACGTAGAGGATACTTACATCTACGTAGAGGATACTTACATCTACATAGATGATATTTACATCTACGTAGAGGATACTTACATCTACGTAGAGGATACTTACATCTATGTAGAGGATACTTACATCTACATAGATGATACTAACATCAACGTAGAGGATACTTACATCTACATAGAGGATACTTACATCTACATAGATGATACTTACTTCTACATATATGATACTTACATCTACGTAGAGGATACTTACATCTACATACATGATACTTACATCTACATAGAGGATACTTACATCTACATAGAGGATACTTACATCTACGTAGAGGATACTTACATCTACGTAGAGGATACTTACATCTACGTAGAGGATACCTACATCTACATAGATGATACTTACATCTACATAGATGATACTTACATCTGCATATATGATACATCTACGTAGAGGATACTTACATCTACATAGATGATACTTACATCTACATAGATGATACTTACATCTACGTAGAGGATACTTACATCTACGTAGAGGATACTTACATCTACGTAGAGGATACCTGCACTACGTAGAGGATACTTACATCTACATAGATGATACTTACATCTACATAGATGATACTTACATCTACGTAGAGGATACTTACATCTACATAGATGATACTTACATCTACGTAGAGGATACTTACATCTACGTAGAGGATACTTACATCTGCATAGATGATACTTACATCTACATAGATGATACTTACATCTACATAGAGGATACTTACATCTACATAGATGATACTTACATCTACGTAGAGGATACTTACATCTGCATAGATGATACTTACATCTACATAGATGATACTTACATCTACGTAGAGGATACTTACATCTACGAAGATGATACTTTCATCACATCTACGTAGAAGATACTTTTATCCAGGTAAGAATATTTTCTCGAGTAATCGTCACGAGTTCAGGGTTAATTATGTATAACCACTGGCTTAATGAATAATGACCGATTTGTTTGACTTTCTATCTTGACATGGCTTTATTGACAGTTTGTGTTTTTATTTTAACGCTGATAGTTTGACAAGTTGAAATGATCTCAGTATGTTTTAAAAGTACGGAAAAAGGCCAAAATATACAACCAACATGCTCCCAAACATTTAATTAAATTAACAGTAATTAAGTAATCACCTTTATTTAAAAAATCATCTACGTAGAATTTTTTTTATTAGACTGTAGCACTACTACGCTTCCATAAATCTCGGCGCGCCTCGATTAAATTTCTAGGTTTGTCAGCACCATACCCGTGCTCGTGGGTTTCATAAATGTGCGAGACCTGCATCACTTCGGGCTTCCCTCCCACATTAAGCTGACACGCCGTGATATGACTGGAATACTGTTAAAAGCGGCGTTAAACCTCTCACTCACCCGCACTTCATAGTATTGTTGAATGTAGTAGTAATTTAGTTGTATTAACAGGTAGGGATGTTAGCGATCGAGTGTTGTTAAGTGTTACATTAAAGATATTTTAAATAGTGTTTTGGAGGGCAAATCTTACTGGTTTCAGGTCACGTGATATACGTTCTGACAGATGACAGGAGGCTGAGACTGATCAGATACATACATGCATCGACACCCCCAACCGGGTCAACTGTCCTCACAGTTCTCAGTTTCAAGGGGCCAATTACAAAGCTATTGTTTTCAATGAACACAATTCATCTGATCTGGCCCTACAAAAAGTGAGTATGCATTCACAAATCGTAAATCATTATAATCACTATTATAGCTCAATGTTAAATACATTCGATGCCTCTGTAGCAGCAGTTAATTTATTGGTCGTTACTTGTGTCTGACTATACAAGCATTTGGTACTGAACAAAAAACTTGGGATCATGAATAGTTTGGGGATATATTTTGTAGTGAAGAGTGAGCACACAATTTTATAATATTATCCCCAAAATATTAACTTTTTTTGTTCTGTGTAAAAAACATGCCTATATTGTTTCAGTGACGTGGTGTCTTTTGACGTCCAGGAGAAGCTCGTCTATCGTAGACGTCTGACTAACCTGCAGATATCTCCTCCCAAGCGTGTTATAACAATAATCTCTC
Source organism: Haliotis rufescens (assembly GCF_023055435.1). Lineage (NCBI taxonomy): Eukaryota > Metazoa > Mollusca > Gastropoda > Lepetellida > Haliotidae > Haliotis > Haliotis rufescens. The sequence continues at coordinate 16,623,667 of NW_025964372.1, read as the reverse complement.
AATGACCAGGAATGTTTGTTTGTTTCTTGTTTAACGCTGGCGCTCTGTAAATAATCGACCAGGCAATCCAGTGATTCACATGATGAGCATCGATCCACGCAATTGGGATACGATGACATTTATCAACCAAGTCAGCAAGCCTGACCACCCGATCTCGTTATTCGCCTCTTACGACAAGCGTAGTCGCCTATTATGGCAAGCGTGGGTTCATGAAGATCTATTCCACCCCGGATCTTCACGAAATGGACACACAGCGTTATTCCAGCTTCATAACCACCCGATCCCGTAAGTCGCTTCTCACGACAAGCATTTGTTGCTGAACCAAATTCTAACCCGGATCTTCACGGCTGGATGGTACTTGATCCATGATTTCAACACCAAGGCCCAAATGACAGCAGCTAAAACCCTTTGAATTTATGTTGTAAGGAGATACAAAGCCTCTAATTTATTTGTATCTGTGATTGTGGGTTAACTTATATGTTCATCAAAATTGAATATCATTGAGGAAATAAAGATGAAATATGAAATGCACCGATATTATATATGTATGTGGGCTGTGTATTTATTTTAAGTATCATGTCAGTTGGTCTGTAGTTTCGAGGATATCCTACAACCATCAGCATTAAGCTGGGGGAGGGGGGAGGGACACACGGGTGTCCCAGTCGACAAAGGCGCCGAAATTCGCTGTGCAGAGTTGCAGTCCTTAGGCACGTCAGAAACATCTGATCGTGATTCTCAGATGGAGACCCCATTCTTCGAACTGCACTATGATATCCTACAATCTGTACAGCTTCTATAACTTTGAAACCGCAGATTTTGCTATTGTGTGATGTTAGGCCTTGAGCATAAACTTAAATGGGTGATGCTTTGGAAATTGTTATTGATTACTCAATCTGAATCATGACCTCTTGCATGACTTTGGTCTTTCTTCACACACATAACTGAGGTGGGGTGAATTGAGGTTTAACGTCGCGTTCAAGATCATTGCACTTATATAGCGACGTGCTAATTTCGATTTTATAGTGCTAACCCACGGAGATACCATGCCCCAGTTAAACATGAATACCCCACTCAGACAGTTCGGAACACGCTGTGATACGACTAAAATAATGTTCAAAGTGGCGTTTAACCAAACTCACTCACTCGTAAGTTAGAGTAATTATCTAACTGGGCTCAGGTCAGTTGGCCTCTAATTATTTAAATGCTGTAGATCCAGTAGCTCTAGCAACTCTCGCAGAGAAGATCGACCCACCTGTCTTTGGGGTTGCGGCACAATCCTGTGCTAACAAAGGCCGGGCAGACGACTGTCACCTGTATCCAGCTGTAACCTAGCAACGCCATCTCCTCCGCCAATGCTTCGGAGAAAACCAGAACTGCCGCCTTGGAGGAACTGCAATAGAACCTAGCCTGTTACCTAGCGACAGATTGTGGTTAATGGTTACCAAGGGCACAGGACATACAAGACAACCTATCCCACAGGAAATAGTGTAGAAGTGCCAGCATTATCAAACTGTTCCCCAGCTAAGATAACACCCCGTTTACTACGACCCGTGAAGATCCGGGTTATAATAGGGACTCAGCAACCCATACTTGTCGTAAAAGGCGTCTATGCTTGTCGTAAGAGGCGTCTATGCTTGTCGTAAAAGGCGTCTATGCTTGTCGTAAAAGGCGTCTATGCTTGTCGTAAGAGGCGTCTATGCTTGCCATTAAAGGCGTCTATGCTTGTCGTAAAAGGCGTCCATGCTTGTCGTAAGAGGCGACTAACGGGATCGGGTGGTCAGGCTCGCTGACTTGGTTGATGCATGTCATTGTATCCCAATTGATGACATGAATAACTGGATTCTCTGGTCAAGAATCCATTATTTGCAGACCGCCGTCATATAGCTCTGACCTATTGCTTGTACCCGGATAGGGGCGGGTAATAGGGGGCAGGTACCTGGGTAGTAAATTTGGACTCGTCCAAACACTATCTATCTATCTATCTATCTAGCTATCTATCTATCTATACAAAATCTCACCTGGTGTAACGCCAAGCAGGGTTGTGGTCAGAAACAACGTCTACTTCATTTCCCACACCGACCACATAAGAAACTACAACTATGCCTACGGTATCTACACACTCGTCTTCCAGAATAAATTATCTGATTCGATACATTTATCTGACCTAATATCATATCATCAAAAGGGCGGTGGGCTAGTCGTTAAAGCGTTCGCTCGTCACGCCGATACCCCACATGGGTACAATGTGTGAGGCCTATTTCTGTGTCCCCGCCGTGATATGGCTGCAATATTGCTAAAAGCGGCGTAAAATCATGCTCAGGTCACACATTGTGACGACACAATTCTCATTTCATTTGTCTTTCATTTGGTTTCGCACATTGTACCCATGTCGGGAATCGAACCCAGGTCTTCGGCGTGACGAGCGAACGCTTTAACCAATAGGCTACCCGAATGCCCCTAACATGTAGCTAATATATTTGGGAGTACTTTTCTTTCCTATTAGTACCACACCTTGCCTAGGTTGTTGTAGAAAGCTTGGTTAAGACCATCTTCCGGTGTGCTGTTCCTGACGTTATGCATGACAGATTAACTATAGCAATATGAAAAAATATGGTGATCCTTAGTAGTATATTTTCAATTGTAATTCTATGCCGTCTGTATAGCATATTAAATATTTAATATTTTAAACGTTACACTTTTTATTAGAAGTAGTTCTATTGTGTCTTCTCTAACATTACAAGAAGCGACTAACGTGATCAGGTGGTGAGTCTCGCTGACATGGTTAATGCATGTCATCTTATCCCAAATGATCGATGTTCATGATATCAATCACTGGGTTGTCTGGTCCAGACGCGATTATTTACAGACCGCCGTCATACAGCTGGAATATTGCTGAGTGCGGCTTAACCAACCAACCAACAAACAAAACATTAGGTATAGCAAATTTTATACTTTCAAAAACTACAAACACGTTTGCGTAATTTCATAGGCTTTGTATTTTCCAAAACTGGATATCTCTGTTATCCCAGGGTTGTTTGGATGAAGATACAATATCATCTTGAATAAGAATAAAAATATAACACTCAGAACAAGGATAATGTTATTCCTTGGAATCTCTTCCAGAGTAACACATATACCGTAAGACTCTATGTGAATGTCTCGGGTAACATCAAATTTATGTTGAATAATCCGTACTTCGAATAAAATATATCTTTATCATATAATGGGTAGCTTTCTTTGCAGGATAAATCCAGCGGAAAAATGTGCAAATGGACAGGTTGTATTCCAATCTCATTAAAATCAGACCTCAGTTCTCGCTACCGCCAAACAAAGATCTGAGGACATCCCATTAGGGGTCACGTCAGAACGACCTTTCATCTGACCAATCAGAGCGTCGCTTACCAGATCATGAAAATGACATTCAGAATGTGAATTCTGATATTGCAACCTCGAAAACTTTTACACGGGGTATTCCGAACGATAGTTACGGTTTTAACGACTGAATCCATACAATCTAGACCATGTATTAGCCATTCCAGAATGTTCTTTTGTTCAGGTTTCAAATTTGTAATCGAGAATTTGTCAAAATATGTTTCGAAGCGAAGTGGCCAATTTGAAATTAGGGTCGTAAAGCAAGTGATTGCTGTCCTCTGATTCGGTAATGTCGTCTTCTTGTCAGTCCTTCTATCGGTCGGTCAAAGTTCGCGCAAGGTCGGTCTGACGTGACCCGTAATGGGATGTCCTCATATCTCTGTTTAGCGGAAGCGAGAACTAACATCTGGTCCTAATGAGATTGGTTGTATTCACGTCAGTGTTTACAAACAAACCATGACGTCACCGTTATCCATCGGCGATCGAATCAGAACTGACCATCGGGACACATTACTGGGATAATAGATCACAGTTCAATTAAGATGTCATTCTTGTCTTAAAAGCAACTATATTTCCTGATAGCACTTTCCAACTGACAAATCACTGGCCCTGTGACGTACTTTATTAATTCGAACATAGCAGGAAGACTTACGATGTTTTGGTACCACTTTTTTTTAAATAAGAATATTGTTATTATATAATGATAAAGACGGTATCATCATGATTTTGCGTTGTGGACGGAAAATATCCTGTATTTAGAATAAACAATATATACTGAGTCAAATTAAAAACTTCACATTTTTAAAAGTAATCCCATATATGATATACAACGGACAAATGTATCAGAGAAGGTAATTTTTTATCATTAATGTCCAAAGAAGGATTTTAATTAACGGTGGTAACCATAATTTGTTCCAAGCAGCTACGATATTCGGTAATAACATCAACAGTTTAAATCATAAGTCCCAAGCACGGGAATCTGATGGCACACAAGTTCAGTAGCGTGTATGGCCACCATGTGCGTTGACAACTGCCACACAACGCCTCCGCATGGACCTTGTGATGCTTGTGAACACATGATTGGGAAAACGACGCCATTGTTGCTGCAAAATGGTGCCAAGATCTTGCAAAATCTGTGGTTGGTTCTGGAGAGTGCGCAGACTTGATGGGATTGAGGTCGGGAGACCTTGACGGCCAGTCCATGACGTTGACTCCCGCATTCTGAAGGAAATTCCTTGTCAAAATTGCTGTGTGGGGTCTGGCATTGTCGTGTTGGAAGATCAAACCGCGTCCATGTGCTGCCATAAAAGGCAGAAGTTCTAGTGCCAGTACCTGGTCGCGGTAAGCAGCAGCGTTGAGGTTGCCACGGATGACAAGAAGCCTGGAACGTGCATTGCCACAGAAAGCACCCAACACCATGACACTTCCGCCTCGAAATCTGTCAACTTCTTGTACACAACACTGGGCGTAACGTTCATGACGGCGCCTCCACACCCTCGCCCTACCATCAGCAAATCGAAGATTAAATCGGGATTCATCACTGAAGACGACTTGAGTCCATCGTAAGTGTCGCTGTGCTCACAATTGACGTTGACGTCTGTGTAATTGAGTCAGAATCGGCCCGCAGTATGGCCGTCGTGCTTGAAGGTGAGCAGTTCTCAGACGGTTTCGAACAGTTTGCGCACTCAGTCTACCCCTAAACAGTTCATTTCTGGTTGATGTAGCCGTCAAAAATCGGTTACGGAGGTGACGTAAGACAATCTGACGGTCCTCTGCATGTGACGTCGCACGTGGTCGACCTGGCAGAGGGCGATCAGCGGTGGTACCCGTTTGCTGTAGACGCGTCTGTAAATCATAAACAGTCCGTCGACTACAACCCATCGTCCTTGCAACTTCAGCTACGGACGTTCCCGTCTGCAACATGCCGATGGCACGTTCACGTTGCACATTTGAAAGGCGTGGCATGGCAAATGGCCGTAAAGACTTTTGTTTTCTTGTGTTTTTCTTTTTTTTGATAATGACTGCTAACAAGTATGGCTGAAAACACGTGCGGTATTATGGCCACGTGACCAGTTGCACGTGAAAAAACACTTTTGCCACTATAGTGCTGTGCACATGATTTTGATCGATTCACCTGCACAAAAACGGGTGTTATCTGAAGACAATACGTGGCCATTACTGTTTAAATACACAATAAGGGCCCACAATGATAACTGGTCAAAATGTTAAAATTTTAGGATTGTGAAGTTTTTAATTTGGTTCAGTATACAATAACATTAAACGCAGATCTTAGTTCTCGCAACCGCTAAACAAAGTTCTGAAGACATCATTAGGGTCACTTCAGAACGACCTTTCAGCCGACCAATCAGTGCGTCGCTTACCATATCGGGAAACTGACAGTTGAATGTGTTTTCTAATTATGAAACATCGAAAAGGTAAACATGGGTATTCCCAACGACAATTACGGTCCGTACGACAGATTCCGTCAAAACCATCGTCCTCGCTTCAAAGGGATAAACATTTGAAACGGAAGGGACTTTCCATAGCGCGTCGTAAGTACAGCCATACAATTTCGGCCGTGAATTAGACATTTCGGAATGTTCATTTGTTCAGTTTATAAAGTTTGAATCAATATTTTTTAAAGCTTAGTCTGGAATGGAAGTGGCCAGTTTGAAACTGGTGCAGTAAAGCTGGGGAAATCTGTTTCTGGTTGGCTAGTCATTTCGGCTTCTTGTCAGTCATTCATTGCAATTGGTCAGTCAAGTTAGCGAAAGTTCATCTGTAAAGGGCGGCCTCAGGTCTTTGGTGATAGCCGTGACTTTACACACACTTTATGGATGTGTGTCAGTTGCAGAAAACAGTACCCTATCACCTGATAGTCCTGTCCCTATCGAGATGTTCCAGCGTCTACATTGTCAAGATCAGTCGAAATCAACAGTTTCAATGACAATGGAGGCAACAATGGGCACAGTATGTTCCATAAAAAGAAAATCTGAGTAAAATTATCAGAATAAAATGTATTCATAATTGGAAAGCAACACCCCGGAATAATAAACCTGAAATATTATTGACAGAACACACATTTAGTATTGTTGACAGAATAAACCTGAAGAGGTGTTGAAAAATAAACTTGGATTAGTGTTAACAGAATAAACCTTGAGTAGTGTTGACAGAATGAACCAGGAGTAGAGTTAACAGAATGAACCTGGAGTAGTGTTAACAAAATGAACCTGGAGTAGTGTAGACAAAATAAACTTGCATTAGTGTTGACAGAATAAACCTGGATTAGTGTTGACAGAATGAACCTTGATTAGTGTTGACAGAATAAACCTGGAGTAGTGTTAACTTAATGAACCTGGAGTAGTGTTAACAGAATGAACCTGGAGTAGTGTAGACAAAATAAACTTGCATTAGTGTTGACAGAATAAACCTGGATTAGTGTTGACAGAATGAACCTGGAGTAGTGTTAACAGAATGAACCTGGAGTAGTGTTAACAGAATGAACCTGGAGTAGTGTTAACAGAATGAACCTGGATTAGTGTTAACATAATGAACCTGGAGTAGTGTTAACAGAATGAACCTGGAGTAGTGTTAACAGAATGAACCTGGAGTAGTGTTAACAGAATGAACCTGGATTAGTGTTGACAGAATAAACCTGGAGTAGTGTTAACAGAATGAACCTGGTGTAGTGTTAACAGAATGAACCTGGATTAGTGTTGATAGAATAAACCTTGATTAGTGTTGACAGAATGAACCTGGAGTAGTGTTAACAGAATGAACCTGGAGAAGTGTTAACAGAATGAACCTGGAGTAGTGTTAACAGAATGAACCTGGATTAGTATTAACATAATGAACCTGGAGTAGTGTTAACAGAATGAACCTGGATTAGTGTTGACAGAATAAACCTGGAGTAGTGTTAACAGAATGAACCTGGAGTAGTGTTAACAGAATGAACCTGGATTAGTGTTGATAGAATAAACCTTGATTAGTGTTGACAGAATAAACCTGGAGTAGTGTTAACTTAATGAACCTGGAGTAGTGTTAACAGAATGAACCTGGAGTAGTGCTGACAAAATAAACTTGGATTAGCGTTGACAGAATAAACGTGAAGTGTTGTTGACAAAATAAACATGCATTAGTGTTGACAGAATGAACCCGAAGTAGTGTTGACAAAATAAACTTGGATTAGTGCTGACAAAATAAACCTTCAATTTATAACTTATGTCAATTATATTATCAAATTATATGCATCATGCCTTTACGAAAAACCTGATCCATGATCACATTCAGGATAGCATGAATGTTATTTTGAAGAAATATGTGTCCGCGCACCTGTTGTGTAAGGTGGTCGTTCAGATATCTGGACGTAGAATCATTTGCGTCGGATATACATGTAACTGTAACATAAAAGGGTGATCCTTATAAAAACAAAACTTCACAAAAAAAGATACTGGGAAACGTGCATGCGGTGTGTTGATACACCTACTACCATTTCCGGGTCACGGGAGCATACAAGGTGAAGCCAGTTTAATAATATGCCAATTATATCGTCAAAGTCACATTGTTATCTCATATGAGCGATAATTACTGATACTATGTACTTATTTGTGCTTATTATGAGTGTGAAAAAAGAAATATTTCCAAATTTACTGTATATATTTTATAACGAACGATTATCAGCAGATTACCCGTCTGTGACATCACATCCGGTGACTTCTGTGACATCACATCCGGTGACTTTTGCACTTACTGAAAAATTGCAGCGATTTCGCGATCTTTAGTTTCGTTCATCTCTCGTTATATCAAACTGAACATGGAGCTTTCGCCAAGGTATAGATATGAAGGCAATGAAAACTTTGCTTATAGAGTAGCAATATTTTATGCTGTGGTCGGTCTGCTAGCATTACGACACGGAATTTGTATGTTTAAATATAAAAAAAATTCATCCAAAACACTTGAAATTAGGATTTGTGAATATGTAGAAGCCGATTATTGTATCCTGCAAATTTTATAACATGAATCATTATATTAACCCGAATATTCTCATTTCCGCAACTGACATTATGACCTCGAAAATTAAGTGTGTCTAACGCTGGATGACAAAAATACTTAAATGGTTCATAATTTACCATCGCCCTGTTGTTTGCTGATACAAAAATACGAATTTATACTATATACTTTATTAATATTTTGGACATTTTATTTTCAAAATCAATTTGCACAAATTTAACGATTTAAACTTATAATTTCTTATATGAAACGCATCTCACCTTCAATAACGTAATTCAGGTACGTGCAAGAAAATTTAAGATTATGTTCGCTTTGGTCTTAACCTCTGTATGTTTGAAAATGATATTTATATATGACAATGTGTATTTTTCTTCCGGGTATTAATGTGCCACATATTGGTTCAAATGTCCCTCGTTTAATAAGCAAAACCATTTGAAATCACCCACCCTCATTGCGCCTTATGGGAAATATTATCCAGCAGACAGGGCCAAGAAGTGTGAAAAAATTTCAGCAGACTAATGGTTAATAGAAAGCTTTCCATTGTCAATCGGAAAAAACCGCTGACAGTTCCCTAATCTTGAATTCCCTATAGGCCTAGGAAGCATAGCGTAGCACCATCTGTGTAAATTATGAAAATCTTTGAATGTAATTATAAGATGATACAACGACGAGCCAAAAAACTCGCCCAGCTCTTTTAAAAGAACAGTTGGTAAAGGACAGCAAGGTTCAGCACTAGCAGCACCAGTGTGAGGAGTCTGTGGGACGACTGTTTCTGTGTACCTTCAGGGAGAGGTCTGGTCTTAAAGGGGTACTCCATTCTATCTGTCTGGGTCATGATGGCCTCCCGGGCCCCCGACCACGTGCCCGGCCCCCTCAGGCGGTATTGGTAGGGGGTGGTTGCCGCAAACAAACACATGAGTCCAAGTTTCGGATCTGTCAGGAGAAGACGACCTGGGACAGAGAGGTTGAACAATGTTCATATAGGTTGAAAACAAATGAATATATGAAAACTTTTCGTTGTGTACTCTAACGATTCTCAAATCTGAAATTGGTCTGTTAATACAAAGGCTCGTGGTGCCTCACGCCATTCCTTCTCAAGGGACAGATGAGACATACCAATTCCTTAAAACGTTTCAAAGTCCTGAATCCCGTTCCACAAAGCTATCTTAGCGTTAAGACGATCGTAACTCATATAGTTTAACATAGACTTACGTCAATTCGAGCGCTAAGATTGCTTTGTGGAATCGGGCCCTGGATATTTGTTTGGGGTATGAACCAGTATATTCAGACATTTAACAAGGTGAGATAATTCCTCATTCACGTGCAGGGGACATATGTGGTTGTATATGACTTCATGGTGAGATAATTCGTAAGCCATATTCAGTGAGTGGGATCTCCGGGGCCCACTGTCGTCTACAGTTCGTTTGGTCTACAGTGTTATCAAAAAAAGGTTATGCACCACTGATAAGAGACCGACCCCTACAGAACATTGTAGACCAGCCTGAAGGATAAGGAGTATAAGAGAGAGTTAAAAATATTTATTATATTCAATGACCAAACATAACATATCATTAGCACTATTCCTAATATCAAACATTTCAGCAAACTATTTCTGAGATATATTTGTCCTATACTGCAGCAGCAGATGAACAAGCACTGTATAATAACAATTAATTTCTAAACAAATAACACGTATAAGAGTTCTGTACTGCAACAGCTGATGAACAACATGAAATCATTTTACGGTTATAACGAACACGCTTATAACGAACTGACGGATATAACGAACACTATATTTTGGTTATTACGAACTAAAATAAGGGGTCCCTTAGAGTTCGTTATAACCGTAGTTTAAAGTATTTCTGAAACTCAACACTTTGTGTTCTGTACTGTTCAACAGTTCAACCAAGTTTAACTTAATGCATATTGTGAATAGAACACTTTGTTATACCTTCAGTTATAGAAAGTTCCTAAAAAAACATCTGATAATTAATTGACTCCTCAGAGTTTTTCAGAAATCTGTTTTCTCAAAGGAAATAAGTTAGTTAATCCTTGGCTAAAAACTTCTGCAAGTGTAAATAAATAATCTTTTTGTTGTTATCAGTAAGCCATGTGTTTGGCAAATTAGTGGTTTAATGGTTTTTTAAAATATAAACGAAAGACAAATGAAAGACTACTCGGGAGGAGCTAATGGGGCAGCTAAGCTTCTTAATAGTTATTATTTTAGTCTAAGGGTTCTTCCCTTTATTTACTACCCCGATACACCTATGCAAGGTATTTTTAATTATTCTGCTTCATTTAAAGTTCTGATTGTAATGATTTTGTCTCTTGTATTATGGAGTTTGGATTTATACATTGGGATGGGAGTAACCGAGTGTAGTCGATTCATCCCAACTTAGGGACCAGTTCAAAAGTTCGATGTTGGATAAAAAACTTAATTCCTAAGTTTTAAGGCATACCACCCTCAAAAAATATTCAAACAAACAACAACAAAACAACAAAACAAACAACAACAAACAAACAAAACAACAACAAAAAACAACATAAAAAACAAAACCAACAAACAAAAACAAAACCAAAACCAACAAACAAAAAAACACACACAAAAAACAACAACCTTAAGCTTCTTCAGAAAAAGTTGAAGTACGGAGTCTCGTGGCCTCTTTTGTCAAGCATGCTTGTGTTTTCCCCTGTTTTTTCAGAACGTTTATCGACAGAAGGTGTTGAAAATCATTTGTGTTTATAGATCAAATCTGCCATTTTGTATTATGCACTGCACCTAGATGGACCCTACCTTGTGGAAGACTGGATGTATTAATGACTACAGCATATGAATGAAAGAAGGCTGGTTCAGGTCTGTCACTATCATGTATAAACTAAAGGAATTATGATTTTTATCTGACAAGGAACTTGTCACTGGTCCCTTACAACAACTACTGTCATGGGACTGACTGTAGAGCAAATGAACTGTAGTCGGAAGTGAGCTCTACCGATCTCCTTTACGCCATTATAGTAAGGGGAGATAATTCCTTCACCAATGTTCGGTCGACATCCGACAAGTTCCGCCAGTTCGTCAATGAACTCGACAAAGTCGACCTGGATTGTGTGTCGCTGGGACTCGACATATCTCGCCGCCATGGCCGCCTCCTTCTTCCTAATGTCCGCCCACATCTCGTACTTTGACGGGAGAATCCACGTGCCCTAGCGACAGAAATGGGTGAACTGACTACTCTACAATCACGATTGAGACAACACGAGGGTTGGAGGTGAGAGGCATTGGTTTGTTTGTTTGTTGTTGTTTTTTGTGTTTAACGCCGCACTCAGCAATATTCCAGCTATATGACGGCGGACTATAAATAATCGAGTCTGGACCAGACAATCCAGCGATTGACATCATGAGCATCGATCCACGCAATTGGGATACGATGACATCAACCAAGTCAGCGAGCCTGACCACCCGATCCCTTAGACGCCTCTTTCGACAAGCATAGTCACCTTTTACGGCAAGCATGGGCCGCTGAAGACCTATTCTACCCCGGATCTTCACGGGTTTGAGGCATTGGTAGCCCTGAGCTTCAAACACTCCGGGTTCGTTTTGTGGAAGAATTCGAGTGAGTGGGTGGGTGAGAAGGTGTCTTGCATGTTGACTTTCTTGTGACAATACAAATACAGAGGAGGTGGGTGTGTGTGTGTGTGTGTGTGTGTGGGGGGGGGGGGGGGGGGGGGGGGGGTGGGGGGGGGGGGTGGTAGTAGCCTTATGGTTAAAGCGTTCGCTCGAACGCTGAAGACCCTATTCTTGACCTTATTCTCCAAACATGGGTACAATGTGTGAAGCGAACGCTTTAACCACTAGGCTACCTCACTGCACCCTTGTGGTTATATCATTCGCTTGTCACGCTAACATGGGTACCAAAAGCGGCGTGAAACCTTGCTCACTCACTCTGACACATTGCTGACACATATCTTAATTGAAAGAGAAATTGAGGACCATTTGTGAATAATTACGACTTTCTAAAAATAAAATAATTTCCACCTACATTGAAAACTCTCGTTGCCAGGCGACACTGCATTTCCGAAATGGGCATAATGGCGCCGACAGGTTGACAAACCCCAATCACCACCAATGTCTGTTTCGGCAGGTCAGGTGGAAACATATACTTGAACATCTTGACCTTATTCTTCTGCACATCGATCACAGACTTGTCAATAAACGGGAAGCCGAATATATACCCTGTAGCCAGTATGACAACGTCTATATTATCTTCCACCGTCCCGTCAACGAACTCCACGCCAGTCTTGGTAAACCTCTTAATGTCAGCCTTAATCTTCAAAAGGCCAGTCGCGATTCTATTGGGCATGTCATCGTTTACTGTGGGATGTTGGGAGAAGATCCCGTGCTTTGGTTTGAGGGAATACAGCTCGTGGTTGAAGCGTTTGTTGAGCTGTTTCTGGGCTCTGTCTGCCCTGTACTTTGAAGGGAGGGAGTGGTTGATGAAATTATTGAATCTTGTTCGGCCGGTGAAGTCCAGTGGCAGACCGTTTTCTGAAATTCTGTTCATCACCCAGGCCCCGCGTCTAGTACTCAAGAACACCTGGGTAAACAAGTGTCAGTTGGTCACACAAAAATAGTTAACTCAAAAGTGAGGTGATATGGGGTTTAACGTCGCGTTCAAAAATTGTACTAGCTCGGACTAATGTCGGTTTTATAGTGCTAGCCCACTGAGGAGCCATACCGCAGTTTAACATGAATACCCCACTCAGACACAGTATACTGACTCCGAGCCGACCTGTCTTTGCTTTATCTCCTCAATACCGAGTACCAGGCAGGGTAACAACAAGTCACATCTGTTTTAGGTGTTTAAAGACGACGGATTCATTCCACGTCACCCACTCACCTGCCCCACCCTGCTCAGCTCCACAGCTGCGTCCCCGCCTGAGTTGCCGACCCCGACAACCACCACCCTCTTCCCGGTGTACCCGGTCCAGTCCTTGTAGTCGTGAGAGTGAAGGATCTTCCCCTGGAAGTCATCTTGACCTGTAAAGTCCGGCACGTTCTTGCTGGCGTGATGACCGGTGCACACCATCACCGCGTCAAACACCTGCGTCTCCTCACTTCCGGTCTTGTGATCTCTGACCTGCAGATCCCATTTTCCGGTCTGCTCGTAGTCACGTGACTTCTTCACGGACAGGATCTCTTTGTTGTATTGGATGTGTTTTCTCAGGTTGAAGGCATCTGCGTACATCTTGAAGTACTGCCATACCTGTGCAACAGAGAATATCCAATGTCACGCCCGCTTCATCTTTGTTTTCATTACGGGAGTGAGTGAATCACGTTTTACGCCATCTTCCCGAGGCAAGGGCGTTAACTGACTATAAAAGTCCAGTTTCCACGTTTGCCGAACAAGGCTGGAATTCCGGAGTTACATTTTTGATGGGCTAAGGAGTCTGTGCATAGTCCAATCAAAATCGCGTAAAGAACTAGACATCCGATTCGAAAACAACATGGATTTTAACGCGCAGATATCGGTCGACTCAGGATTTGCAAGGAATGTGTACCGCCAACTTGGCGTCGACAGATATTTTTCAAATCTTTTCATGTTTTTTATCTAGGTGCTCAATGGAAGAACAATGAAGAACGAGCCGTGGTTTATTTCACGAAAAAAGATTGTTCTATCATGACGTCATTTTTTTTAGATTCGAACATGTACTCGCCACTTGATGACGTCGTATATTGGACGACGTTATTTTTGTGAGGGAAGTGCCTAACAAGTTGTTCCCCATAGATGTAGCTGGGATAAGTAGATAAAGGCAGTGTCCGAACGATCGCATCCAAAAGTGGGAGAGATAAGTCAATCGGTAGCAGGAGAAAAGGTACAGATAATCGACGTGAGGATTGTGAGAATATGCGGGAAATACCAAACCTAACCCACCTGTTCGTAAATGGACTTGTCCGACATTTCCTATTTAGGGAGTCATCATTATTAATATTTGGGTGTACATTTTATCAACATCCTTAAAGAGGCAGTACATCATGTTGATATCTTATATAAGAAATAAACGACTCGTGGTCGTTGTTTATCATACAACCATATGGTCTTCCTGCAGTGTTTTATTGTACGGTAAACAACTCCTACTCGTCGTTTATATCTTAAATAGATCTTGATTATCGATGAGATCGTCTTGACAGGGCGCCGCCATTTTGTAATGCAAATGCATGTGACACGATAGGTGGAATCTGATTGGTCAGTTGAAGGGACATAGAAGGGGCATAACTCATAATTGCCACTGGTGGCGTTACGATCGAGCCCGGAAATTAGGGTGAAAACTAGACTTCAATAGTCACTTAACGCCCTTGCCTCGGGAAGATGGTTGTACGCCAGTCTTTCACTATAGTTGGTTTGTTGTTTAACGCCGCACTCTTTACGACCTGGTGAGAGGTTGACAACACGTACATGAACGAGCTCCGTCGAATTTACTGATTGAGCTGTTAAACTCCTAACAAAACCTCGTAAGTCACCGTGGTAATTACGAAGAATATCGGCTGCGATTTTGAGACGTATGGAGGACGTGTTGGATGTTTTTTTCTGGCGACGTATCAGGCATTTATGAGTGACAGGGCAAGACGACGGTCAGTCATGCGTGCCGCCATGTTGAACATGCCGCGAGGCTCAAGCCTGGTACTGAGAACAAGAGTCTTAGTGTGCGTCTCATTGCTTATTATATTGAGCAATGATGTTGAGAGCAACCCAGGCCCCGGCTCAGGACGAACTACAAGACAAGCTACATTGGAAGCGAGTTTGAAAGAAGTGATGGCTGAAATACAAGATATGATGAGAGACATGTCAACTAATTTCGAGAAAATGAACACTATGATAACTCAAGTAGAGAAAGTGGTACAGATTCTAACCGATGAAAATAGTGACGGGACCAACTTTCTAACTTAACTCGTAAAGTGGACATGCTGGATAGCCAGCAGAGAAAGAACAATTTCATTGTTTATAACGTCGAGGAGACATTTAGAGAGTTAACAGAAGAGACAGAAAATAAACTGCTTGGTGTGATTGTTGATAAAATGGAAATACATGAAGAAATAATATTTGATAGAGTGAGTCGGCTACCAACTAAATCAAATGGACCAAGGCCCATTCTAGCTACGTTCAGGACTCCAAAACAGAAAGCCACTATTATTAGCAAAAAGTATTAAGTACAAAAACTGAAAAGTCATAACATAAGGATCTCCCACGATTATACAGATGCAGTGAGACGTACTAGACAAACCATCAAGCCCCTCTTGGAGGAAGCGAGGGAATAAGGCAAGTTTTCTATTTTGAAACATGACAAATTTCAGATTGACAATAAACTCTACAAGCTAGATGCGACTGATGTGGTCAACCCGGTACTTACATCTGTGAGAACTTTTAAACCTAGAAATCCAGAGTCGACGGGAGCACAGGGAAAATAACAAGTAGGTCAACGCCCTAGCAATACTAATGACACAACTGATATTAACTGTACAATGTGGAATATTGAAGGTTTAAAGAAGAAACTGGAAATACCCTTATTTATCGACTTTGTCATCTCTTCTGATGTCATAGGACTTGTGGAAACTTGGGCAGGTCAGAATGATCTATTTAGTCTTCCTGCATGGAAACACACAATACAGCAAAACCAGACCAAAACCCGTTGGTGCTTTTAGAAACTCTGGAGGACTTTTGATGATGATAAAAGACAAGCTTGCATCATCTTGGGATTCACATACAAACTGCAGCACAACAGATGATATCATGTGTGTAAAGGTGAAGGATACTACAAACGACATCCCTCAGTTATTGGCTCTAGTATATTATACACCAGTCAATTCAAGTGTACATTCAGCAGAACCTGTGTTGGACTTGTTGGACAGTGACATCACACAAACAAACAGATCATCCTGGTTGTCATATCATTGTAATGGGAGATCTGAACTCCAGGACAGGGAATGGTGCTTGCCATGGTTGTATCGATAATTATGACATTTCCTATTTACCTATAGATGATGACCTTCACTATATCGAAGATTGTGAGTTCATTCCACGTGTCTCACAAGATTGCACAGTAAATAAGCGATGTCTTAAATTATTGTATTTGTGCAAAACAACTGGTTTGCGAATCTGCAATGGTAGGCTTGGTGACGACGCAGGATGTGGAAAGATAACATGTATAGCTAACGACGGTAAGAGTGTAGTCAACTACGTTATGGCTACAGAACATTCCTTTCCATGCTTTACATCGTTTACAGTCTGTGATCAAGTAGAATCTCCACATTCGCCACTTTCTTTTTCTCTCCAAAGAAATGTTACATATACCAATACATATGAACATTTGTCACCAAAACAACGATTCATATGGAAAGACGACTTCAAAGATGAATACACTAATAAATGGACTAATCTACCTGCTTCAGTTCTACAGGATTTCTATTTCCAGCTGACTCAGCAAAACATTGATAACGCGGCTTCAATGTTTTCAAACATGATGACAACCTGTGCAAGCACCTGCGGCAGAATATTTACAACTCGTGCGAACAACAATAGATCAAGAGGAGGCAAGTGGTATGACCAGGAATGTCGGGAAGCACGTGCAACCACTCGTCGGTGTCTTCGTGCATTCCATTCCAGTAACAGTAAATTTGTCAGACAGCAATACACATCAGCTCGAAAATATTATAAAGACTTATGTATGGTGAAAATGGATGATGCATTGAAAATATTTGTTGACAAATTAAAAGTAGCCTTCTGTGAACACGACAGTAAACAGTTATGGTCCATGCTTTCGTGTACCCCTGACCTTGAAACAAGCTCCATCACACCCAAGGACTGGATATGTCACTTTGACACTCTATTTGGAGGCATGGGAGATATTGATGACTATATTGATTTCTATACAACTATCGACGATTTTGTAAATACATTATCCGATGAACATATCAATTATTCGGTTGATGAATATTCATTTATGGATTCTGATATAGCTGAACCTGAACTGTTGGAAGTCATCCATGATATGAAATCTGGAAAATCACCTGGATATTGTGGTTTGACAATCGATTTTTTCAAATACATACCCCCACCCTGTATCGAAATGTTATTAAAACTATATAATGTTGTCCTGCGGACGGGAATTTATCCCGACCAGGGTACTTTGACTGTTATCTTGCCTATTTATAAGAAAGGACGATCCAATGATCCAGGAAACTATAGACCTATCACATTACTGGAAGTTGCAGGGAAAATATTTGCAAAACGTATCTGCTCTAGATTAACATTATGGGCTGATATTGAGGATAAATTAATAAACGAACAGGCGGGTTTTCGGAAAGGATTTCAGACCTCAGATAATATATTTATTTTAAATAGTATAATCTAAAAGTATTTATCTCAGAAACGAGGTCGTTTCTATTGTGCTTTTATAGATTTAAAGGCTGCATTTGACTCTGTTTACAGAAATGGCTTATTGTATAAACTTTGGCATGGTGGGATTAAAGGTGACTCTATACAGGTTTGTAGGTTAACAAAAAATATGTACGAACACGTTAAAGCTCGTATTTCAATGGATGCTGGCTATACAAACTTTTTCATATGTAAATATGGATTGAGGCAGGAATATCAAATGTCACCTTTTCGTGTTCTTTTTTTATCAATGATATTGTAGACTTTTTGAGTTCTGATGGACAAAGGAATTACCATGGACCAATTAGAGTTGTTTATATTGCTGTTTGCTGACGACATTGTCATGTTTGATTTCACTCCAGTTGGCCTACAAAAGCGTTTAGATAAATTTGCTATTTATTGTAACAAATGGAAATTGATGGTTAATATTGATAAAAGTAAAATCATTGTTTTTAAAAATGGTGGACCATTGCAGTGATATGAAAAATTTCGCTTTAACACAAATTATCTTGAAATAGTATCTAGCTATAAATATCTGGGTGTTCATTTTTCCTCATCTGCCTCATGGTACTTAACTCAAAACACATAAGCGCAACAAGCTTGGAAAGTTATCCAATGTAAATCTTTAGTGTTTCAAAAACTTCCTATAAGTATACAGCTTCGTGTCTTTGATATTAAAATCATGCCAATCTTATTATATGGATCTAAGGTATGGGGTTTCCACCTACCCCAGATGTTGATATAATTCATGACAGGTTTTGTAAATTAGTATTGGGTCTTAAACGTCAAACCCCGAATAAAGCTGCGAGAGGGGAGGTTGGGCGATTTTCTGTGAAGTTTTCTCAATATAAGAAAATAGTCACTTATTGGTTGCGATTGCT
This sequence comes from Haliotis rufescens, assembly GCF_023055435.1. Lineage (NCBI taxonomy): Eukaryota > Metazoa > Mollusca > Gastropoda > Lepetellida > Haliotidae > Haliotis > Haliotis rufescens. The sequence goes on along the minus strand of NW_025964372.1, from coordinate 16,604,976 downwards.
GAGCCGAAAATCAAATAGTATTCTTAAGCATGCGTACCACTTCGAGTTCAGTAAGGTCGAAATGGGGAAAAATGCTGGGCTTATGATGTTAAAAACTTGTTATATAAGTATGGTTTTGGAGAAGTTTGGCTCCTTCAAGGGGTTGGCTCTGTTGATTGATTTATTGACCAATTTGTAAAACACTGTAAAGATATTGATGTTCAGATATGGAATGATAATATTACATCTTCTCCAAAGTTAGACTTTTGCAGACATGTTAATATAGAATATGGTTTGGAAGCTTATATTTTTTGTACTCACAATATGACCTATCTTAAAGCTTTAGCTAAATTTAGATGCTCTAGTCATACGTTAATGATAGAAATAGGTCGACAGTACAATATTAACAGAAATTTAAGATTTTGTCCATTTTGCATAGTCTTAATAGTAGAATCAGAACACCATTTCTGCCTTCAATGTCCATTCTATGCAGATTTAAGAGACAGCATTTTACCAAAGTATTATTGTGTCCATCCAAACCAGCGAAAACTTAAAATGCTATTCTCAAGCTCGATATATAATTCCTTAGCACTTAAGAACGCAACAGATATTTTAAAGATGTCATTAAGTATCAGCTCGATATATAATTCCTTAGCACTTAAGAACGCAACAGATATTTTAAAGATGTTATTAAGTATCCTAAGTAGTATTACTGTCCACTGTTATACATTATAAGGCAAATATGTTGGCGCTCTCTCAAATACATCTGTGAGTGTGTACATACATGTATAATTGCCGGTGGCCTCATTACGGAATAAACAACATCAGTAACATAGTCGCCTTTTACGGCAAGCATGGGTTCCTGAAGACCTGTTCATAGTATTTATTTTTGCATGCCATTGTGTATAACTTACTATTTTAAAGTTTATGTGCTACATGTATTGTTTAGTGAGTTTATCTATGGGTACCCCTGTTAAATGTCGAGCGATATATATAGATTTCACGAAATGACTCTAACATAATGGTGGCCGTTTAATTGTTACGTGATATACTGTACCAACTCTACACAAGCTGTGAATACATGACTAGAATTGAACTCGCTGATTTAAATATTGCATGGTTAATAGGTCATAAAGCTGAGGCCCATGTCGAAAACGCTGACCTGTACGATGATTCAGCGTTTCATAAGAGTTTGCTGTGTAATGTGGGCTGGCGAATGTGAGAGGATTGTACATCATCGATGTAATAATAATAATAATAATAATAATAATAGGACATTTACATTGCGCATATTTCCACACCACTCAGGGGCATGCTCAAAGCGCTATTATCATCCTGGTCACTGGATCACTGTGCACTCAAGAATCATTCTCAGCTCCCTGGGGAGTGTACAAACCAAGCTGCCTGTTAGGCGCAAGAATGTTAACATCCATTCACTGCTGGGTAAACAGAGGCGCATTTCGAACAAAGTCAGTTTCAGTTTCAAAGTTTCAGGAGCCAAGCTGCCGAAACGCGGTCACCCATCCAAGGACTCTCCATGACCGACGTTGCTCAACTTTACCTGATTTGTGACCAGTGCGCTGTGCCATCATTAATTTATTCATTAATTAACATTGCATTTTCATACATGAAACCCAAAATGTGCCCTACCACAAGATAACATCGGTCTTTCGTCTTTATGAAATACATAAATATAACCAAAAACACCCAAATTCAATTCAAATGTTCCAATCCTATCCATTCATGCGTATCGATATCCCATTAAACTGAATTCATATATGCAACATGTTGTCACAAAATATGTAACCCTAATAGTTCCTCCTTGAGGAAACAAGCGCCAGGTCAATCCTTTCCAGGCTTGGACTTTACCTGCGTGTTGTGCATGTAATTGGGGAACTCTTTGGGTATAGGAAAGTCGCTGTAACACATCATCTCCTTGCTGGTGTTGATGACAGTCGACTTCATCACGCACCCCTGATCCTCGCGGGCTTTTTCCGTAAAATTCCACAATCCCCCGAGCTCGTCAGTTCGCTCAAAACAAAACGGCTCCAGCTTTTCGTCAACACAACATTTGATGGCAGTGAGACCGCTACACCCGGCTCCAATGATCGCGACACGCTTCGCCATTTTGAATCTTACCAAGGTTGTGGCTTGTTTTGAAGGACCAAACTAAATTGGCGAGGGCCGAACCAGCCTCATTACGTAATACCAAAAACATGCGTTGTTGGTCTCTCAGGGAAACACAAGAAAACATTTCATGCGATGCATTAACACGGCGGCAAACACTTGTTCGTCAAATAATATTTACAATGAAATAATTTCCAAAAATATTTAATCAACACAGGCATGGTTTAAACAATATTGGTTTCAATTTATTTCCTGTTTGACGTTTTTGATTGCTATGCGATTACCCCCCTTACGTAATGAATTTAAGACGCAATTCCCTTTGCGATGAATGCAGTGGTGGCACATGGTCCTGTACACAACGCACAGGCAATAAATCAGGTGAGGTGAGTGAGTGAGTGAGTTGGGTTTAACGCCGCTTTGAACAGTATTCCGGTTATATCGCGGCATGTCAGCTTAATGTGGGAGGAAAGCCCGAAGTGACGCAGGTCTCAGACGTTTACCACTTCGGTGAAACCTACGAGCACGGGTATAGTGCTGACAAACTTAGGAACTTAATCGGGGCGAACCGGCATTCGAACCACAATCATAGGTTTCTGGCGTGCCCAAGGGACGCAACTCTGCACAGCGAATCGCGGCGCCTTAGACGACTGGGCCACCCGTGCCCCCTCAGGTGAGGGGAAGCAACGTCGGTCGCGGAGAGTCCTGGGATGTGTTCGGCAGTGTTCGGCAGTTGGCTCCTGAGAGTTTCTAGGGCTTCGGTCCTGCCCCCACAATGAAGCACATGTAACAAATGTGGCGTCTCCTAGGTCAAGTGACTTTATTCGAAATGCGCCTCTGTTCACCCAGCAGTAAATGGGTACCCGGAGTAAGTGAGGATAAGAATTTATGGATGAACAACTTCTTTATTACAATTAAGAGCGACGTTTCGGTGTAGGTTCTAACACCGTTATCAAGCACCTACACCGAAACGTCGCTCTTAATTGTAATAAAGAAGTTGTTCATCCATAAATTCTTATCCTTACTTAGTACTCCAACTTCTAAATGCCTATCAAAGAAGGATACCCGTAGGATGAGATGGTAATATGGTTGTTAACCTTCTAGCTCTTAACAGGCAGTTTGGGTTGTATAGTCCCCAGGGAGCTGAGAATGATTCTATTATTATTATTTATATTATTATTATGAAGCCGTCATATAGCTGGAATATTGGTGAGTGCGGCGTTAAACAAAAAACAAACAATATTATTATGATCCGTCACGATGGCTCTCTAATGAGCAGAAAACGCCTTGTTTCCGGTATAATTTAAGCAAAAAGCATTCCAGTACCCACACGCTCTCTCTCTCTCTCTCTCTCTCTCTCTCTCTCTCTCTCTCTCTCTCTCATTAGTGCGTTAGACCCGTGAAGATCCGGGTTAGAATAGGTCTTCAGCAACCCATACTTGTCGTAAGAGGCGACTAACGGGATCGGGTGGTCAGGCTCGCTGACTTGGTTGATGCATGTCATCGTATCCCAACTGCGTACATCGATGCTCATGATGTCGATCACTGGATTGTCTAGTCCAGACTCGATTATGTACAGACCGCGTCATATAGCTGGAGTATTACTGAGTGCGGCGTTAAACAAACAAACATCATTGCGTTGAACTTTCTGACAAATGTGCATTTCAAATATAACTAAAACTGAACAACTAACAAAATATCGAGAATTTCCAGAACTACTGGACCAAATTTGAAATGTAATAAACAACAGTATAAACACCAAATAGAAATGCATGTACTTTCTATTCAATAACCTATGAGGCAACATTTCAACTGCATGTGTATACAGATTTGAACACATTATAATGATTCTTACGATGCAATGGTATGAGTTAGGAATGGTGCGGTTTTCGGTTGGTTCTGTTTGACGCAGTGCCTTCAGGCCACATTAAGGAAGCTATGGGAACGCTCGTAAAATCTCAGCAGTAGACCAAACATGAGACGTTACAAACAATTGGTTAAAAAAAATAAAAATGCATGTTCATTCTATTCAATTACCAATAGGTCCCACAGAAATGTAAGAAAATGTGGAATGTGGAATTAAAATAATTGCAATGGGGCCCGGCGGTGGATGTAGGGTGATACAGGTGTACAATCGTCAAAAACATGTTTAGTTATTGGACTCTTCTGATGCTGGCTTGTTTTTTCGTTATTCAAAAGTATAGAATAACAAAACAGCATTTGGACGACGGTACATCTCTATTAAGACAAACATGCTGTCAATTATTACACGAATTTCGGTGTATTTGACCATTTCACTGGAGTTGTTTAGTAAACAGCCTTTGAATAACGAATCCGCCGCTGAGAAAAACGAATAAGAACGAACACGCTGCTAACTTCAGCCTGCCTCGTTATAGCATGTTGATGATTCTGCTGCGTGATCATGATGTATTGTATCACACAATGTTTTATCGGGAAATATACCACTCTTCGTTCTTCATTTGGGTTTTTTGCGTTTTATCGCGTAGCTATTTCGTATATTTTGATATGGTAATGTGGAGTTATAGGTGATCGTGGGTTTATGTGATACTATCAACTTTGATAAAAGTGGCGCGCCATGTGTTTATTTGTGCACATCTGTGTTAACTTTATTACAACCCATGATTGCCGTAAAAAGCGACTATGCTTGTCGTAAGAGGCGACTAACGGTATGGGTTGGCCAGACTCGCTGACTTGGTTGATGCATGTCATCGTATCCCAATTGCGTAGATCGATGCTCATGATGTCAATCACTGGATTGTCTAGTCCAGACTCGATTATTTACAGACTGCCGTCATATAGCTGGAATATTGCTGAGTGCGGCGTTAAACAACAAACAAAAACCCAAAAGAAACTGTATTAACGTAATTGTTGTGTACAGTAGCTGTGTGCACTTAATTTTGGGGTACATCGATGTGTAAACTATATCAGTGAAAAAGGATGTGTAGAATTCCTTTACGTGTGTGCGTGTGTGTGTGTGTGTGTGTGTGTGCATGTGTGTGTGTGCATGTGTGTGTGTGCATGTGTGTGCGTGCGTGCGTGCGTGCGTGCGTGCGTGCGTGCGTGCGTGTGTGTGTGTGTGTGTGTGTGTGTGTGTGTGTGTGTGTGTGTGTGTGTGTGTTGTTGTTGTTGTTTTTTGTGTGTGTGACAAATCCCGATGAGGTAAGTATAGAGTTCAGCGTTAAAACAAGCAAGGCGTCGCCCTGGGTGAGCCATTAAAAGGATAGCGTTATATCATACCATTGGTATCTTAAAATCTAGTTTGAGTTGGCGCTATATCATTTGCTTTATTATATCACAAGCCTATTCTTTTTAAAAATCTAAACTTCATTGGAACTCCATGAATAACATCAATTCTATTGATACATCCCTTATTTGAAGCAGAAAGGAACTAATAAACAGAGCGCGACCTTGAAGTACTAGCGTACAACGGGCAACGTTACAAGAAGCAGTCATTACACTAAATAACAGAGATGAAGTGAGGTGAAATGGGGTTTAACGTCCAAGATTATTGCACTTATATAGCGACGTGCATGCACGTGTATGTGTGTGTGTGGCTGCTTGTACTAGTTCGGACTGATGCCGATTTATAGTGCTAGCTCACTGAGATACCATGCCGCAGTTTAACATGAATACCCCACTCAGACACAGTATACTGACTCCGACCCGACCAGTCCTTGTTTTAGCCCCTTAATGCCGAGCGCCAGACAGGGTAACAACAAGTACAATCTTTTAATGTCTTTTTGTATGACGCGGCCGGGATCGAACCCTGGACCTTCCGCTCTCCGGGCGGACGCTCCACCCCAAGACCACGGACTAAATAACAGAACAGAACATAGCTTTCTTTTCCATGACTCACCATCCAACTAGCTGACAAGGCATCAAATAACATGCTACTATCCATGTGAGCACTAAGCACATGGTCTTAGTCACATGTCAAATAATGCTACATAGAAGGCTGGTAGGTTGATGTTTCTGACTGAGGAAGAAATCTGCCCAAACCACTCATCAGCACTTTCAACGTTCGACTTGAAGACACGTTCATACCTCTTCCGCGCTGGATTTCATATCATGTCTTACTATTTACATGTACACACTATGATATTATAGACTATCCTATCAAAATTTGAGTAGTATATGAATTAACGGCTTTAATAGGTTTCAGAACTCGCTGAAGGTTTGTATCGATCGATATTGAACTATATAGGTAAAATAAGTAACAATTGTTTTCCATACACATACAGACAGGGAGTGAGTTTATGATAAGACCTTACTGAGATAAGATCGTTCCCCCATCTGGCAGCTGCTACATTTGGAACAATGTCTTTATCATGAGCAATTGTCTGAACAATATAGCTTATTTAATCAATAAATTATCGAAGTTGAGCAATGACAAGTTGGAAAACAGACTCACGTTGGGTATGCGTGTAACTATCTCGGAGGTTCACAATTAAATAACGTTATGTGAAGTTAACAGGATTAAACAATGCCAGATACCGATGATTTTCGTCTCTCAGATCCTAAAGTATTTGTTACAAAATCAGTGGGAACAAATACAAACATTTGGATGACTTTGGATGAAAGAATGAGTTTATTCCAAATCTGTTTCCTCATTTTCAGTTTGCCCATTCTACCAGTGACAACATCACGCATTGATTTAACTCATTCTTCCAGTGACAACATCACGCATTGATTTAACTCATTCTTCCAGTGACAACATAACGCATTGATTTAACTCATTCTTCCAGTGACAACATCACGCATTGATTTAACTCATTCTACCAGTGACAACATCACGCATTGATTTAACCCATTCTACCAGTGACAACATCGCGCATTGATTTAACCCATTCTACCAATGACAACATCACGCATTGATTTTACTCATTCTTCCAGTGACAACATCACGCATTGATTTAACTCATTCTACCAGTGACAACATCACGCATTGATTTAACTCATTCCTACAGTGACAACATCACGCACTGATTTAACTCATTCTACCAGTGACATAATCATGCATTGATTTAACCCATTCTACCAGTGACATAATCACGCATTGATTTAACCCATTCTCCCAGTGACAACATCACGCATTGATTTAACCCATTCTACCAATGACAACATCACGCACTGATTTAACCCATTCTCCCAGTGACAACATCACGCACTGATTTAACCCATTCTACCAGTGACAATATCGCGCATTGATTTAATCCATTCTACCAGTGACAACATCACGGATGGATTTAACTCATTCTACCAGCGGCAACATCGCGCATTGATTTAACCAATTCTACCAGTGACAACATCACGCATTGATTTAACTCATTCTTCCAGTGACAACATCACGCATTGATTTAACCCATTCTACCAGTGACATTATCACTCATTGATTTAACCCATTCTACCAGTGGCAAAATCGCGCATTGATTTAACCCATTCTACCAGTGACAACATCGCGCATTGATTTAACCCATTCTACCAGTGACAACATCGCTCATTGATTTAACCCATTCTACCAGTGGCAACATCGCGCATTGATTTAACCCATTCTACGAGTGACAACATCGCGCATTGATTTAACCCATTCTACCAGTGACAACATCGCGCATTGATTTAACCCATTCTACAAGTGGCATCACCTGTTGATTTAACCCATTCTACCAGTGACAACATCACGCATTGATTTAACTCATTCTACCAGTGGCATCATCGCGCATTGATTTAACCCATTCTACCAGTGGCATCACCTGTTGATTTAACCCATTCTACCAGTGGCAACATCGGGCATTGATTTAACTCATTCTACCAGTGGCATCATCGCGCATTGATTTAACTCATTCTACCAGTGACAACATCACGCATTGATTTAACTCATTCTACCAGTGGCATCATCGCGCATTGATTTAACCCATTCTACCAGTGGCATCACCTGTTGATTTAACCCATTCTACCAGTGGCAACATCGCGCATTGATTTAACCCATTCTACCAGTGACAACATCGCGCATTGATTTAACTCATTCTACCAGTGGCATCATCGCGCATTGATTTAACCCATTCTACCAGTGACATCACCTGTTGATTTAACCCATTCTACCAGTGACAACATCGCGCATTGATTTAACCCATTCTACCAGTGACAACATCACGCATTGATTTAACCCATTCTACCAGTGACAACATCGCGCATTGATTTAACCCATTCTACCAGTGACAACATCACGCATTGATTTAACCCATTCTACCAGTGACATTATCACGCATTGATTTAACTCATTCTACCAGTGACAACATCACGCATTGATTTAACCCATTCTACCAGTGACATAATCACGCATTGATTTAACCCATTCTCCCAGTGACAACATCACGCATTGATTTAACCCATTCTACCAATGACAACATCACGCACTGATTTAACCCATTCTCCCAGTGACAACATCACGCACTGATTTAACCCATTCTACCAGTGACAATATCGCGCATTGATTTAATCCATTCTACCAGTGACAACATCACGCATGGATTTAACTCATTCTACCAGCGGCAACATCGCGCATTGATTTAACCAATTCTACCAGTGACAACATCACGCATTGATTTAACTCATTCTTCCAGTGACAACATCACGCATTGATTTAACCCATTCTACCAGTGACATTATCACGCATTGATTTAACCCATTCTACCAGTGACAACATCGCGCATTGATTTAACCCATTCTACCAGTGACAACATCGCTCATTGATTTAACCCATTTTACCAGTGACAACATCGCGCATTGATTTAACCCATTCTACAAGTGGCATCACCTGTTGATTTAACCCATTCTACCAGTGACAACATCGAGCATTGATTTAACTCATTCTACCAGTGGCATCATCGCGCATTGATTTAACCCATTCTACCAGTGGCATCACCTGTTGATTTAACCCATTCTACCAGTGGCAACATCGGGCATTGATTTAACTCATTCTACCAGTGGCATCATCGCGCATTGATTTAACTCATTCTACCAGTGACAACATCACGCATTGATTTCACTCATTCTACCAGTGGCATCATCGCGCATTGATTTAAACCATTCTACCAGTGGCATAACCTGTTGATTTAACCCATTCTACCAGTGGCAACATCGCGCATTGATTTAACCCATTCTACCAGTGACAACATCGCGCATTGATTTAACTCATTCTACCAGTGGCATCATCGCGCATTGATTTAACCCATTCTACCAGTGACATCACCTGTTGATTTAACCCATTCTACCAGTGACAACATCGCGCATTGATTTAACCCATTCTACCAGTGACAACATCACGCATTGATTTAACCCATTCTACCAGTGACAACATCGCGCATGGATTTAACCCATTCTACCAGTGACAACATCACGCATTGATTTAACCCATTCTACCAGTGACATTATCACGCATTGATTTAACTCATTCTACCAGTGACAACATCACGCATTGATTTAACCCATTCTACCAGTGACAACATCGCGCATTGATTTAGCTCATTCTACCAGTGGCAACATCGCGCATTGATTTAACCCATTCTACCAGTGACAACATCGCGCATTGATTTAACCCATTCTACCAGTGACAACATCGCGCATTGATTTAACCCATTCTACCAGTGGCATCACCTGTTGATTTAACCCATTCTACCAGTGACAACATCGCGCATTGATTTAACCCATTCTACAAGTGGCATCACCTGTTGATTTAACCCATTCTACCAGTGACAACATCACGCATTGATTTAACTCATTCTACTAGTGGCATCATCGCGCATTGATTTAACCCATTCTACCAGTGGCATCACCTGTTGATTTAACCCATTCTACCAGTGGCAACATCGGGCATTGATTTAACCCATTCTACCAGTGACAACATCGCGCATTGATTTAACCAATTCTACCAGTGACAACATCGCGCATTGATTTAACTCATTCTACCAGTGGCATTACCTGTTGATTTAACCCATTCTACCAGTGGCAACATCGGGCATTGATTTAACTCATTCTACCAGTGACAACATCGCGCATTGATGTAACCCATTCTACCAGTGACAACATCGTGCATTGATTTAACCCATTCTACCAGTGACAACATCAGGCATTGATTTAACCCATTCTACCAGTGACAACATCACGCATTGATTTAACCCATTCTACCAGTGACAACATCACGCATTGATTTAGCTCATTCTACCAGTGGCAACATCGCGCATTGATTTAACCCATTCTACCAGTGACAACATCGCGCATTGATTTAACCCATTCTACCAGTGACAACATCACGCATTGATTTAACCCATTGTACCAATGACAACATCACGCATTGATTTAACCCATTCTACCAATGACAACATCACGCATTGATTTAACCCATTCTACCAGTGACAACATCACGCATTGATTTAACCCATTCTACCAGTGGCAACATCGGGCATTGATTTAACTCATTCTACCAGTGACAACATCGCGCATTGATGTAACCCATTCTACCAGTGACAACATCGTGCATTGATTTAACCCATTCTACCAGTGACAACATCAGGCATTGATTTAACCCATTCTACCAGTGACAACATCACGCATTGATTTAACCCATTCTACCAGTGACAACATCACGCATTGATTTAGCTCATTCTACCAGTGGCAACATCGCGCATTGATTTAACCCATTCTACCAGTGACAACATCGCGCATTGATTTAACCCATTCTACCAGTGACAACATCACGCATTGATTTAACCCATTGTACCAATGACAACATCACGCATTGATTTAACCCATTCTACCAATGACAACATCACGCATTGATTTAACCCATTCTACCAGTGACAACATCACGCATTGATTTAGCTCATTCTACCAGTGGCAACATCGCGCATTGATTTAACCCATTCTACCAGTGACAACATCGCGCATTGATTTAACCCATTCTACCAGTGACAACATCACGCATTGATTTAACCCATTGTACCAATGACAACATCACGCATTGATTTAACCCATTCTACCAATGACAACATCACGCATTGATTTAACCCATTCTACCAGTGACAACATCGCGCATTGATTTAACCCATTCTACCAGTGACAACATCGCGCATTGATTTAACCCATTCTACCAGTGACAACATCGCTCATTGATTTAACCCATTCTACCAATGACAACATCGCGCATTGATTTAACCCATTCTACCACTGACAACATCGCACATTGATTTAACCCATTCTACCAATGACAACATCGCACATTGATTTAACCCATTCTACCAGTGACAACATCGCGCATTGATTTAACCCATTCTACCAGTGGCATCACCTGTTGATTTAACCCATTCTACCAGTGACAACATCACGCATTGATTTAACCCATTCTACCAGTGGCATCACCTGTTGATTTAACCCATTCTACCAGTGGCATCACCTGTTGATTTAACCCATTCTACCAGTGGCATCACCTGTTGATTTAACCCATTCTACCAGTGGCATCACCTGTTGATTTAACCCATTCTACCAGTGACATCACCTGTTGATTTAACCCATTCTACCAGTGGCATCACCTGTTGATTTAACCCATTCTACCAGTGGCATCACCTGTTGATTTAACCCATTCTACCAGTGGCATCACCTGTTGATTTAACCCATTCTACCAGTGGCATCACCTGTTGATTTAACCCATTCTACCAGTGGCATCACCTGTTGATTTAACCCATTCTACCAGTGGCATCACCTGTTGATTTAACCCATTCTACCAGTGGCACCACCTGTTGATTTAACCCATTCTACCAGTGGCATCACCTGTTGATTTAACCCATTCTACCAGTGGCATCACCTGTTGATTTAACCCATTCTACCACTGACAACATCACGCATTGATTTAACCCATTCTACCAGTGACAACATCACGCATTGATTTAACCCATTCTACCAGTGGCATCACCTGTTGATTTAACCCATTCTACCAGTGGCATCACCTGTTGATTTAACCCATTCTACCAGTGGCATCACCTGTTGGTTTAACCCATTCTACCAGTGGCATCACCTGTTGGTTTAACCCATTCTACCAGTGGCATCACCTGTTGATTTAACCCATTCTACCAGTGGCATCACCTGTTGATTTAACCCATTCTACCAGTGACATCACCTGTTGATTTAACCCATTCTACCAGTGGTATCACCTGTTGATTTAACCCATTCTACCAGTGGCATCACCTGTTGATTTAACCCATTCTACCAGTGACATCACCTGTTGATTTAACCCATTCTACCAGTGACAACATCGCTCATTGATTTAACCCATTCTACCAATGACAACATCGCGCATTGATTTAACCCATTCTACCAGTGACAACATGGCACATTGATTTAACCCATTCTACCAATGACAACATCGCACATTGATTTAACCCATTCTACCAGTGACAACATCGCGCATTGATTTAACCCATTCTACCAGTGGCATCACCTGTTGATTTAACCCATTCTACCAGTGACAACATCACGCATTGATTTAACCCATTCTACCAGTGACAACATCACGCATTGATTTAACCCATTCTACCAGTGGCATCACCTGTTGATTTAACCCATTCTACCAGTGGCATCACCTGTTGATTTAACCCATTCTACCAGTGGCATCACCTGTTGATTTAACCCATTCTACCAGTGGCATCACCTGTTGATTTAACCCATTCTACCAGTGACATCACCTGTTGATTTAACCCATTCTACCAGTGGCATCACCTGTTGATTTAACCCATTCTACCAGTGGCATCACCTGTTGATTTAACCCATTCTACCAGTGACATCACCTGTTGATTTAACCCATTCTACCAGTGACATCACCTGTTGATTTAACCCATTCTACCAGTGGCATCACCTGTTGATTTAACCCATTCTACCAGTGGCATCACCTGTTGATTTAACCCATTCTACCAGTGGCATCACCTGTTGATTTAACCCATTCTACCAGTGACATCACCTGTTGATTTAACCCATTCTACCACTGACAACATCACGCATTGATTTAACCCATTCTACCAGTGACAACATCACGCATTGATTTAACCCATTCTACCAGTGGCATCACCTGTTGATTTAACCCATTCTACCAGTGGCATCACCTGTTGATTTAACCCATTCTGAAAACCATTTCCACCTCTTCTTTAGGCTTGCATTAGGTTTTAAAAGTTGTCATCAGGATGTTGACGATAATTTGGATCATATTTGAATAACCTATGAACCTTGTTAACAAAAGAGAAATGGCAGGTTGGCAGAAGAAGAAAGAGTGAGTGAGTGAGTTAAAATTTCACGTCACATCGGCAATATTTCAGCCATATCGTGACGAGAACATTAATAATACTTAAATTTAGACGGACAAAAAACCTGTCATCGACGGACAGTTAATTCCTAGTATATCACAGTTTATAAGTAAAACTAGTTTAGAACAATTGAAAGAATAACCTATTATTCAACAATACATTATAAACGCGGGCTATAGATCGCCAGCAACCAAAGTTAGGCCACCTTACTGAGGACCGTGGGGACTTACAATACTTCTGCTACCTGCACGGCTCTCCATCAATTCTCTTGTTTGTCACTTGTATATATGTGCAGCTGCGTAGCCTTAGATCGTGTAGCTATATGTGCCGCTATTCTTAACATACGTATGTTACAATGTGGACTAGTGAGTGAGTGAGTTTGGTTTAACGCCGCTTTTAACAGTATTCCAGTTATATCGCGGCGTGTCAGCTTAATGTGGGATGCAGGTCTCAGACGTTTACCACTTCGGTGAAACCCACGAGCACGGGTATGGTGCTGACAAACCTAGAAACATAATTGGGGCAAACCAACAAAAGAACCCACAATCATAGGTTTCTGGCGTGCCCAAGGGACGCAACTCTGCATAGCGAATCGCGGCACCTTAGACGACTGGGCCACCCGTGCCCCCAAATAGTGGATTAAGGAAATTCCATGACATATGATAGACGTATATGTCATCATCATTACATTTCATAGAAGGTCTAATCAAAGCGTACCCGTGAAGATTCCGGGGTAGAATAGGTCTTCAATAACCCATACTTGCCGTAAAAAGCGAGTATGCTTGTCGTAAAAGGCGACTAACGGGATCGGGTGGTCAGGCTTGCTGACTTGGTTGATACATGTCATCGGTCCCAATTGAGTGGATCGATGCTCATGCTGTCAATCAATGGATCATGTGGTCCAGACTCGATTATTTACAGACCGCCGTCATATAGCTGGAATATTGCTGAGTGCGACGTTAAACAACAAACCAACCAACCAACCAACTAATCAAAGCGAGAGATTAACAAAACAATTATAGATTTCAGCGTAAACTTGAACGCTGAACATTGTGTTTCGCCCACTTGTTCGCTGGCTTCTGTCGTAACCGGTCACAGCAGGTGCGAGTGTACAGGCAAAGAACGACAGTTTGAAAGGGGCGTCCCTCTCTCGTGTAAGTAGTAAGCTTAACTCCATCAGCCTTCCTTCATATCGACAGGCAGGGGATCATGTGGGTCTTCTTTCCAAACGTTTGCTGACCACATGAATGTTTACAGTAGATATACGATACTGAGATGTACAAATCAAAAGAATAACTTGATTGACATTCGAAGAATAGTTTTTAGTAAATTTATTACACAATTTCAACGATTTTGTTTATATTTCAGTTTCGATTTTTATCAAATGTTTTTTTACATTAACAATGCTGTTCGAGTCCAAGATTTGCCCTGGTTATGCTTGGTGTTCCAGCATCGTACCAATGCTCACGTGTTTAACGTCAGGGAAATAGGTCACTTATGACTATCATACTTAATATAATGTGATGCCAGTAAATGTATTGGCAATGTAAAATTGGAAAGTGTGTTCGTTTGTTGTTTAACGCCGCACTCAGCAATATTCTAAATATCCCTGGATGTTACATGAAATCCCTCAATATTTTAGAGATTACATGACATCCCTGACCAAAACCGGTTTTTCATGAAATTAGTCAAATGTTCAGAGATTTCACTGGATCCGTAGTTTCACAATCTTACTGAAACATATATACGTTATTATTCATTCAATGCTAGGTATGTATAGATGATATATAAAGGATATATATTGTGACTGGGGAAAAGCAGATATTTTCACGTTGTGAAACGAAAAGTCTCGACTGACGAGTTTTAAGGATAAATCTACAGTTTATAAGGAACATTTTGGAGAGAATAAGAAACGGCAAGAAGTGATATTAACTCCATAAACGACCGTCTGTCATTATTTTCCCTTGTCAATGTGGACCTAAAATAAAAAGAACGGCACCAGTTTATGTACAGGTTACACACAACCATAGTTTTCCCATAGACTTCTGTAGTAACGTTATATTCTTTTTACAAATAACTAAGCATTCCACAGCTATTACCTGTACGTGTGTGTACAGTTTGGCCTTAGAGCAGCAATAAAAGCAAAAAAATGACTAGCTTAGCCTGCTTCTTTTCCGAGTACAGGAAGCTAAACACACCATGCCCCGTTCCGCACCAAATGACACCTACTTGAAAATAGCTGTGGTCACATTCAGCATAAGTCATCATGTTGAAAACGACAGTTCTAAATATAGAAAAACATGGTCAATTTAAATAACTGCCTGCAGATATCTTTCGATCTGCACTGAAGGCTTTGGTGTAGTAGAACCTGTAAGGGCTCGTCACTTACGACAAATTGAGACAATTTAAGGGGAGGCAACTTTTGTATGACAAGTTCTGCAATGAAAATATCACTTTTCTCAACTTCGGAAAACAACTTTCCCACTGATGTCTATAATAAAGGTTACACACAAGCACATGTTTTCTTATATATTTCAATAGTAATATTATATTTTACGAAAACAAACAAGGCATGGAACAGCCATTGAATGTACATCTGTACAGTCTGGCCTTAAGGCTGAAATAAAAACACACAATTTAGCTGCCTCAGCCAGTTCCTTTTCCGAGTACAGTAAGCTGAACATACCAACCCCAGTTCCGCACTAAATGTCACCTGCCTGGAATTATCTGTACTCACATTCAGCATGAGTTAAAATGTTAAAAAATACTGAACTAAGTATTGAAAAAAACATGGTTAGTTTTATTCACTGGATGGATGAAAACATTATAATCACAACTGCGAGATATATATCGATCTGCCCTGAAGGGACATCGAACCTCAGAACGAGGGAAAGCTTTAACCTCACGTCTACTCTACAGTTCCGATTTCACTGGAAAATGTTCAGAAAAGCGTGGTTTCACCAGCATGTTGATGATTCTGCTGCGTGACCATGATGTATTGTATCACACAATGTTTTATCGGGAAATATACCACTCTTCGTTCTTCATTGGTTTTTTTGCGTTTTATCGCGTAGCTATCTCGTATATTGTGATATGGTAATGTGGAGTTATAGGTGATCGTGGGTTTATGTGATACTATCAACTTTGATAAAAGTGGCGCGCCATGTGTTTATTTGTGCACATCTGTGTTAACTTTATTACAACCCATGATTGCCGTAAAAAGCGACTATGCTTGTCGTAAGAGGCGACTAACGGTATGGGGTGGCCAGGATCGCTGACTTGGTTGATGCATGTCATCGTATCCCAATTACGTAGATCGATGCTCATGATGTCAATCACTGGATTGTCTAGTCCAGACTCGATTATTTACAGACTGCCGTCATATAGCTGGAATATTGCTGAGTGCGGCGTTAAACAACAAACAAACAAACAAACAAAAACCCAAAAGAAACTGTATTAACGTAATTGCACTTAATTTTGGGGTACATCGATGTGTAAACTTTATCAATGAAAAAGGATTTGTAGAATTCCTTTGTGTGTGTGTGTGTGTGTGTGTGTGTGTGTGTGTGTGTGTGTGTGTGTGTGTTGTTGTTTTTTGTGTGTGTGACAAATCCCGATGAGGTAAGTATAGAGTTCAGCGTTAAAACAAGCAAGGCGTCGCCATGGGTGAGCCATAAAAAGGATAGCGTTATATCATACCATTGGTATCTTAAAATCTAGTTTCAGTTGGCGCTATATCATTTGCTATATTATATCACAAGCCTATTCTTTTTAAAAATCTAAACTTCATTGGAACTCCATGAATAACATCAATTCTATTGATACATCCCTTATTTGAAGCAGAAAGGAACTAATAAACAGAGCGCGACCTTGAAGTACTAGCGTACAACGGGCAACGTTACAAGAAGCAGTCATTACACTAAATAACAGAACAGAACATAGCTTTCTTTTCCATGACTCACCATCCAACTAGCTGACAAGGCATCAAATGACATGCTGCTATCCATGTGAGCACTAAGCACATGGTCTTAGTCACATGTCAAATAATGCTACATAGAAGGCTGGTAGGTTGGTGTTTCTGACTGAGGAAGAAATCTGCCCAAACCACTCATCAGCACTTTCAACGTTCGTCTTGAAGACACGTTCATACCTCTTCCGCGCTGGATTTCATATCATGTCTTACTATTTACATGTACACACTATGCTATTATAGACTATCCTATCAAAATTTGAGTAGTATATGAATGAACGGCTTTAATAGGTATCAGAACTCGCTGAAGGTTTGTAACGATATGGAACTATATAGGTAGAATAAGTAACAATTGTTTTCCATACACATATAGACAGGGAGTGAGTTTATGATAAGACCTTACTGAGATAAGGTCGTTCCCCCATCTGGCAGCTGCTACATTTGGAACAATGTCTTTATCATGAGCAATTGTCTGAACAATATAGCTTATTTAATCAATAAATTATCGAAAAAATGATAAGTTGAGCAATGACAAGTTGGAAAACAGGCTCACGTTGGGTATGTGTGTAACTATCTCGGAGGTCCACATTAAATAACGTTATGTGAAGTTAACAGGATTAAACAATGCCAGATACCGATGATTTTCGTCCCTCAGACCCTCAGAAAGCATTTGTTACAAAATCAGTGGGAGACAAATACAAACATTTCATGTAGGTCAGCCAGACTTTGGATGAAAGAATGAGTTTATTCCAAATCTGTTTCCTCATTTTCAGTTTGCCCATTCTACCAGTGACAACATAACGCATTGATTTAACCCATTCTACCAGTGACAACATAACGCATTGATTTAACTCATTCTACCAGTGACAACATCACGCATTGATTTAACCCATTCTACCAGTGACAACATAACGCATTGATTTAACCCATTCTACCAGTGACAACATCACGCATTGATTTAACTCATTCTACCAGTGACAACATCACGCATTGATTTAACCCATTCTACCAGTGACAACATAACGCATTGATTTAACTCATTCTACCAGTGACAACATCACGCATTGATTTAACCCATTCTACCAGTGACAACATAACGCATTGATTTAACTCATTCTTCCAGTGACAACATAACGCATTGATTTAACTCATTCTACCAGTGACAACATCACGCATTGATTTAACTCATTCTTCCAGTGACAACATCACGCATTGATTTAACTCATTCCACCAGTGACATAATCACGCATTGATTTAACCCATTCTACCAGTGACATAATAACGCACTCATTTAGCCCATTCTACTAGTGGCAACATCACGCATTGATTTAACCCATTCTACCAGTGACAACATCACGCATTGGTTTAACCCATTCTCCCAGTGACAACATCACGCATTGATTTAACCCATTCTACCAGTGACAACATCACGCATTGATTTAACTCATTCTACCAGTGACAACATCACGCATTGATTTAACTCATTCTACCAGTGACAACAACGCGCATTGAATTAACCCATTCTACCAGTGACAACAACGCGCATTGATTTAACTCATTCTACCAGTGACAACATCACGCATTGATTTAACTCATTCTACCAGTGACAACATCACGCACTGATTTAACTCATTCTACCAGTGACAACATCACGCACTGATTTAACCCATTCTCCCAGTGACAACATCACGCATTGATTTAACTCATTCTACCAGTGACAACATCACGCATTGATTTAACCCATTCTACCAGTGACAACATCACGCATTGATTTAACTCATTCTACCAGTGACCACATCAAGCATTGATTTAACCCATTCTACCAGTGACAACATCACGCATTGATTTAACTCATTCTACCAGTGACAACATCGCGCATTGATTTAACCCATTCTACCAGTGACAACATCGCGCATTGATTTAACCCATTCTACCAGTGGCATCACCTGTTGATTTAACCCATTCTGAAAACCATTTCCACCTCTTCTTTAGGTTTCCATTAGGATTTAAAAGTTGTTAGCAGGATGTTCACGATAATTTGGATCATATTTGAATAACCTATGAAGCTTGTTAACAAAAGAGAAATGGCAGGTTGGCAGAAGAAGAAAGAGTGAGTGAGTGAGTTAAAATTTCACGTCACATCGGCAATATTTCAGCCATATCGTGACGAGAACATTAATAATACTTAAATTTAGACGGACAAAAAACCTGTCATCGACGGACAGTTAATTCCTAGTATATCACAGTTTATAAGTAAAACTAGTTTAGAACAATTGAAAGAATAACCTATTATTCAACAATACATTATAAACACAGGCTATAGATCGTCAGCAACCAAAGTTAGGCCACCTTACTGAGGACCGTGGGGACTTACAATACTTCTGCTACCTGCACGGCTCTCCATCAATTCTCTTGTTTGTCACTTGTATATATGTGCAGCTGCGTAGCCTTGGGATCGTGTGGCTATATGTGCCGCTATTCTTAACATACGTATGTTACAATGTGGACTAGTGAGTGAGTGAGTTGGGTTTAACGCCGCTTTTAACAGTATTCCAGTTATATCGCGGCGTGTCAGCTTAATGTGGGATGCAGGTCTCAGACGTTTACCACTTCGGTGAAACCCACGAGCACGGGTATGGTGCTGACAAACCTAGAAACATAATTGGGGCAAACCAACAAAAGAACCCACAATCATAGGTTTCTGGCGTGCCCAAGGGACGCAACTCTGCATAGCGAATCGCGGCACCTTAGACGACTGGGCCACCCGTGCCCCCAAATAGTGGATTAAGGAAACTCCATGACATATGATAGACGTATATGTCATCATCATTACATTTCATAGAAGGTCTAATCAAAGCGTACCCGTGAAGATTCCGGGGTAGAATAGGTCTTCAGTAACCCATACTTGCCGTAAAAGGCGAGTATGCTTGTCGTGAAAGGCGACTAACGGGATCGGGTGGTCAGGCTTGCTGACTTGGTTGATACAACAACAAACCAACCAACCAACCAACTAATCAAAGCGAGAGATTAACAAAACAATTATTGATTTCAGCGTAAACTTGAACGCTGAACATTGTGTTTCGCCCACTTGTTCGCTGGCTTCTGTCGTAACCGGTCACAGCAGGTGCGAGTGTACAGGCAAAGAACGACAGTTTGAATGGGGCGTCCCTCTCTCGTGTAAGTAGTAAGCTTAACTCCATCAGCCTTCCTTCATATCGACAGGCAGGGGATCATGTGGGTCTTCTTTCCAAACGTTCGCTGACCGCATGAATGTTTACAGTAGATAAATGATACTGAGATGTACAAATCAAAAGAATAACTTGATTAACATTCGAAGAATAGTTTTTAGTAAATTTATTACACAATTTCAACGAATTTGTTTATATTTCAGTTTCGATTTTTATCAAATGTTTTTTTACATTAACAATGCTGTTCGAGTCCAAGATTTGCCCTGGTTATGTTTGGTGTTGCAGCACCGTACCAATGCTCACGTGTTTAAAGTCAGGGAAATAGGTCACTTATGACTATCATAATTAATATAATGTGATGCCAGTGAATGTATTGGCAATGTAAAATTGGAAAGTGTGTTCGTTTGTTTTTTAACGCCGCACTCAGCAATATTCTTAAATATCCCTGAATGTGTTTTGAAATCCCCGAATATTTTAGAGATTACATGACATCCCTGACAAAAAGCGGTTTTTAATGAAATTACCCAAATGTTCAGTGATTTCACTAGATCCGTTGTTTCACAATCTTACTGTAACACATATACGTTATTGTTCATTCAAAGCTAGGTATATATAGAGGATATATAAAGGATATATATCGTGACGGGGGAAAAGCAGATATTTTCACGTTGTGAAACGAAAAGTCTCGATTGACGAGTTTTAATGATAAATCTACAGTTTATAAGGAACATTTGGGAGAGAATAAGAAACGGCAAGAAGTGATATTAACTCCATAAACGACCGTCTGTCATTATTTTCCCTTGTCAATGTGGACCTAAAGTAAAAAGAACGACACCAGTTTATGTACAGGTTACGCACAACCATAGTTTTCCCATAGACTTCTATAGTAACGTTATATTTTTTTATCAAATAACTAAGCATTCCACAGCTATTACCTGTACGTGTGTGTACAGTTTGGCATTAGAGCAGCAATAAAAGCAAAAAAATGACTAGCTTAGCCTGCTTCTTTTCCGAGTACAGGAAGCTAAACACACCATGCCCCGTTCCGCACCAAATGTCACCTACTTGAAAATAGCTGTGGTCACATTCAGCATAAGTCATCATGTTGAAAACGACAGTACGAAATATAGAAAAACATGGTCAATTTTAATAACTGGATGGATGTACATTTAAAAGACACAGAAATCTTACACAATATCCTCCAATTACAGCCTGCAGATATCTTTTGATCTGCACTGAAGGCTCCCTACGAAAACCGCACTGTCCCAACTGGTTCTGATTTGGTGTAGTAGAACCTGTAAGGGCTCGTCACTTCCGACAAAGGGAGACAATTTAAGGGGAGGTAACTCTTGTATGACAAGTTCCGTCAAAGTGTTATGTTCACTGCGATGAAAATATCACTTTTCTCAACTTCGGAAATTAACTTTCACACTGATGTCCATAATAAAGGTTACACACAAGCAAATGTTTTCTTATATATTTCAATAGTAATGTTATATTTTACAAAAACAAACTAGGCATGAAACAGCCACTGTATGTACATCTGTACACTCTGGCCTTAAGGCTGAAATAAAAACACACAATTTAGCTACTTACGCCAGTTCCTTTTCCGTGGGCAGTAAGTTGAACATACCAGCCCCAGTTCCGCACCTAATGTCACCTGCCTGGAATAATCTGTACTCACATTCAGCATAAGTTATAATGTTAAAAAAGACTGCACTAAGTATTGAAAAAAACATGGTTAGTTTTATTCACTGGATGGATGAAAACATTATAATCACAACTGCGAGATATATATCGATGTGCACTGAAGGGAAATCGAACCTCAGAACGAGGGAAAGCTTTAACCTCAAGTCTACTCTACTGTTCTGATTTCACCGGAAAATTTTCAGAAAAGCGTGGTTTCACCATATCTAGATATCATCTATCGCCTATCTCTCACATCATCAGGGCGGTCGGGTAGCCTAGTGGTCAAAGAGTTCCCTCGTCATGCTGAAGACCCGGGTTCGATTCCCGACATGGGTACAATGTGTGAAGCCCATTTCTGGAGTTCCCCGCGTGATATTGCTGGAATATTGCTAAAAGCAGCGTAAAACCATACTCACTCACTCACTCGCTCAAATGTTCTAATGTCAAAATGAGTAATCTCATCATCATCTAATATTTTGCCTGAATATACATTATATCTGGAATTTAATTTTTTATCTGGAATTTTCCATTTATTTGTACTGTCATTATCCAGCAGGTTACCATTTGTGAGCGTTGGAAATCTAAACCGAACTTTCATTTCTCTTTCATACCAACTTCCTGGACCATTGTCAACATTGACGTGTGTGTTGAACATCTACAGTGAAGCTACATTTCTTGAACTACAGGAACGTCATCAGTGACTGTAAGCGTTGACGCGTGTGTTGAACATGAACAGTGACTGTCACATTTCTTGAGCTACATTAGTTTCATCATTGACTGCCTACAGTGAAGCCACACGTATAGTTAATTACATAAGTTATTGGCAGCTCAGATCAGATCCAGGTGAACGTTGAATGGTTTCAACGAAGACGAGTCTTTCTCCACAAGACCGTTATGGGCATTTTCTGTTGGAAAAGGTGTCGTCTGCTGGTGTGCTTTTTTTTGGTATTCCTCACGGGACTCCTCTTAACCGGATGCAGTGTTTATTTAACCAACACCTTAAAAGTAACTGGATATAGGCAAACACATCCTGATCTCCGGGTACTGATGCCGGTGCTGATACCGGCATCAAAAGTATCCAAGAAATGTCCAAACGTGTTGGAACAGGCCTCTATAGGTCGATGGGTAAAACACTCCTTCAATGCAACTCAGTTGCAGGAATTGGAACGATTTTATCATACTGTGTTGAAAGACCGCGCCCCACTGCCAAGCACATTGCAGAGGAGTGATGGCAAATGTGGGAATACAACGTACGATTCAGCGCCAGCTACCGCCCACTGGCGAGCAGTCTGCAGCCCTATTGGTAAAACTCCATGTTGTTATAACAACCAGTGTGTCGCACGGAGCGTTGAGGGGTGCAGATGCGAGCACTGCTTTGACCTTCGCAGTGAGATCCATGCAGAGATGGCGGAGTGGATCCCAAGTGATGTCCGATGCCGGCTGAAACAGCACACTCCGGCTGAGCTCTGTGACCTCCTCGAGGGTAGTTCACTTTACTTTGTTGGTGACTCCCTGATACGCCATACTTACATCGCCTTCCTCATGGCTATCAGAGGCAACTACAAGGACGGAGCTGTGAGGCCCGGTCTGTCTCCAGGTACACTGTGAAAAATGATACATATAATACATGGATATTTGCCATAGACAGACATAATTACCAGGGTTGTGTGACACAAGTATATTTACCATAGCCAAATACACATACCAGATTTGTACAATACATGAATATTTACCATAGCCAGACATACATACCAGGGTTTTTCAATACATGAATTTATCATTTAACTAAAGCATTTATCCAAGACATAAGCTTATGACATAAAAACATGTATGTCATACCCCAATGACATAAGTATGCAAATTAGATATGCAAATTAGATAACCGGAAGTGGGACCATTTTCGCCGGTGCACGTGAGTAGGTGTTTACAAACAACATGGATACCCTTGATATTGGAGACAATGTTTTAATAGATCAAAGGGGAAGTGCTACAGTGATATCCGTGTTGACAAATGGATATTACAGGTTACAGGTTGATGGTACCGAATTTGAATTTGACTGTGATGAAGGGAGATTATCAAAACTTCCCTGTGGCCAAAGTTTCATCATCGAAACGCCATCGTCGAGCACGGCGAAGCAGACGACGAACACAAAGCTGAAAGATCCCCAAGGAAGATTTGTGGCTGTTGAGGACGGCATGATTGATGGTGTGATCCTAGACAATCAAAACACAGCCAAGAAAACTTTGTACGATTTGAAACTGTCCAAAATGAATTTCGCCAAATGCACGAAATCCCCCCAAACAAACTAGACACACTTCTCTGCAAGTTTTTCATTCGTGTTTAGAAACAAATGGGGAAAATTATGAACCAAACAGTCTCACGGGTTTTCGGAGCAGCATCGAGAGATCACTAAAACGAAGGGGGTATGGCTATTCACTCACGTCATCTTTAGAATTTTCACGATCACGGGAAGTATTAATGGGGAGAAAAATTGAACTAAAGGAAGAAGGGCGTGGCAACTTACCACGGAGAGCCGACCCGATTGGTGATGAAGAGATCGAGTCCCTGTGGCAGTCCGGATCCATTGGAATCAGTAATCCAATGAGCATAATATAATATACTGTCTATGGCTCCACAACACAATTCATTTCGGGCTAAGAGGTGTCAATGATCACTACAACATGTGTTGGGGGGACATCACATTGCATGTTGATGGAGACGATCACGAATATCTTGAACTGTCCATGAGACAAGAAAAGAATAGGTCCGGTGAGAATCCTCGTGATTGTCGCGACGTTAGGCCCAAAATGTGGGCTAATGTTGCTGATCGAGATGACGATCCCTTTTACATCGGCACACACACTTTAGGGATGCCTAAACCTGGCGATCAGTGGTTTATCGGTTATCGTATTGGGAAAAGCAATTTTCCTCTCTCTCTCATGAAAAACATGTGCGATGCCGCCAGTCTCCAAACATCAAAACGACTCAAAAATCACTCTGTGCGCAAACACCTTGTGCAAAAGTTGAATGACAATAATGTTCCGCCAAATCAAATAGTGCAGATAACTGGCCACAAAAACATCCATTCTGTGAACAATTACTGCCATATTAATCCTAACGAGCACACGCAAATATCCAACATCATTTCACGAAACACTCCATCCCACACTGTGACATCCAAGCTTGTTGATGAAACTCCCGTCATGCAGAGCATTACTGTCGGAAACATAACGATTAATCTCGTTAAACCTTCAAGCCCGGTCCCAGTCAAAAGACGCCGGATTGTCATCGAAAGTGATGGTGACACCGACTAATGCATCTACTCTGACCTCTCAGCCGCGATACATTCTTCAAGAGAGCGGTTTGATTTGAAACTATATAGAACAAGTGAAGTTACACCGGAGATATAATCAGATTACACAGAATAGTTTTCTTACCTTTATTAAAGTTTCAATTATTCTGCAAAAGTCTGTTCAAGTATTTTGTTTAAAATAATCCGAGGAACTGTTTTTCTCAGCGAAGGAATATGCCATAAAGGAGTTAAGAGGCTGTTTATTTTGGTTTACACGGCTATGGAAAACATGTATTACTACGCACGATCTATACGTAAGATTTCGACTAGTTGCTGATATTAATGTAGTTATTCCTTAAAAGGGAAGCAAAAATGTGAAAATGATAAAAAGAATTCATCTCTCGTGTTTTTTATCATGGGAAATATCAACCTCGTCCGGTTAATCTGTACCGATTAGCTAAGACTCGGTTGATATTTCCGATATTAAAAAACACTCGTAATGAATCCTCTATATTTACCATAGCCAGATATAAATACCAGGGTTGTACAATACATGAATATTAACCATAGCCAGACATACATACCAGGTTTGTACAATGCATGGACATTTACAAATGTGCGCTCGGTACAAACTATTTAGCCCTGTTAAATTTACATGTAACAAAGAATAGGAATGGGAGCCTTTTGAATGATGGTGTTTCACTGTTTGAGAATTTACTGTCAAGTTTCTTTTCAGAATGGTATCGGAACTGCACTTATCTTAACATGTACGGTGCAGTGGCATGCAGGCGGGTGCTAGACACCCCAAATCCCTACGTGTGTGGTGGGCGTGTCTACATCGGGCGGTTTGCTCACTTCAAACCGGATAAAACTGGAGAACTTCTTGATCTGGTCAGGAACATCACCAATGTCAAGAGAACGCTCATCATCTCTGGAATGGCCCTCCACGTGAACATGAACTACACTGCTGTGCAGGAATATCTCAAACCAGCCTCCGACTTTCTCAACACACGTGGCGCTCAATGGCCTAAGTTCCTCTTCACTGGCCTGAGTGACTTCGGAGCTTTGAAGAATCGTCGTGCCATGTTGTGGTCGAAAAGGGACATATTCAACACCAAAATGTCATATTTCGCAAAACGTCATGGTGTGTTATATTTGGACCTGTATAATCTTACACGCGGTGTGCGAAGCTTTGACGGGAATCATTTTGGAGTGGGTTTAAACCGGGCTAAAGTGTCCATCATTTCAAACTACATACGCGATTTGAAAGATAAGGGAGAGTGGTGACACTGAACATTGATGTGCTGATTATATCTACATATTGTTGTTTTTCCAAATAAAACATACACATTGAAATCATGTCTATAAACTATGTTACCATGGATATGTTGTTGAACGGTTGTATGGCGGCGTATTAGCTTGACGTGGGCGGAAAGCCTAGAGTAATCCAGATCTTTGACGTTTACCAAAGGAATCACACGAACAAAGAAACATAATCAGCGCAAATCGAGGATTCGAAATCAGGATCTTAGGTTTTTGGCACTCCTAATGTACATAACTCTGCCACAGGTGTACCCAACTGAAACTAATACAATTTGTAGCAAACTACATTAAAGATGCCATCAATATCCGATCTCCAAAAGACCCGTGAATATTCCGGGGAAGTATAGGTCTTCAGTAACCCTTGCTTGCTGTAAAAGGTGACTGTGCTTGTTGTAAAAGGCGACTAACGGGATTGGGTGGTCAGGCTCGCTGACTTGGTTTAATGCATGTCATCGATCCCATTGCATACATCGATGCTCATGATAATAATCACCGGATTGTCTGGTCCAGACTCAATTATTTACAGACCGCCGTCATATAACTGGAGTATTGCTGAGAGCGGTTAAACAACAAACCAACCAACCGATCTCCAAAATTGTAAATATTGGCTGTTGCACTTATGTTCAAATATATACCTTCATTCGATAAATGTACATTGGACATGAGGCCTTAATATTGTGTTGTGTTGTGTTGTGTTGGTTTGTATTGTGTTGTGTTGCGTTGTGTTGTGTTGTGTTGTGTTGTGTTGTGTTGTGTTGTGTTGTGTTGTGTCGTGTCGTGTCGTGTCGTGTCGTGTCGTGTCGTGTCGTGTCGTGTCGTGTCATGTCGTGTCGTTTGGTGTCGTGTCGTATCGTTTGGTGTCGTGTCGTTTGGTGTCGTGTCGTGTCGTTTGGTGTCGTGTCGTGTCGTGTCGTGTCAGGTTGGGTCGTGTTGTGTTGTGTTGTGTTGTGTCGTTTCGTGTCGTGTCGTGTCGTGTCATGTCGTGTCGTTTGGTGTCGTGTCGTATCGTTTGGTGTCGTGTCGTTTGGTGTCGTGTCGTGTCGTGTCGTTTGGTGTCGTGTCGTGTTGTGTTGTGTTGTGTTGTGTTGTGTTGTGTTGGGTTGATTTCTGTGACCTTCCGTCCCAACAATCTATCATTAAAGTTGTTCCATCTGGCAAGGCCTCAAATAACATAACCATTCAATGAAAGCATCACTTCATTAATTCTTTCATCAAACAGCTTGTTGTAAATGATAGATCAGACAATGTGTATAAGGCCAGTATGTAAACTGAGGAAGAAATCTGCAAAAACATGCATCTGTTCTACCAACAACTTGTGTCGTCACTCTAAAACCTGAAGACAGGTCAATTCCTCTTTTGCTCTGGATTCCAAAGCTCCATACCAAACCATACAAAGGATGTATTGTATGGTCCAGCAATTGTTCCACCAAAGCCCTGTCTCAAATACAATCAAGGAATGAATTTCTTAATAGTCACAAAAGGTATTTGAGATAAGTGGAATTCACATCTTGTGGTTTGTCAAAATCTCAAAGGATTTGATTGAATGTTTGCAATGTCGGAAAAAAGCCAAGTTCCATTCTGTTAAAACAGTTGATGTTTCAATCTTGTAATCAACTATCCAAAACGATAAACTTAAACAAAACTTATTTCTCAACCCAGGTATCATGTGTTTATTAAAGGTGGTGACCACAGATAAAGACAGACAGACAGACAGACAGACAGACAGACAGACACACACACACACACACACACACACACACACACACACACACACACACACACACACACACACACACACACACACACACACACACACACACACACACAGACACTCACACACACACACACACACACACACACACACACACACACACACGCAAATTTAGACACCTGAAAAAAACAAATGTCATTCTAATGTAATTTGAGCGTTCCTAATATTAAGAAAAGTCTTATCATCATCATGAGCATTTTCCCCAAGTTCCTCACTGTAGGGGGAACGGGTGGCCCAGTTGTCTAAGACGCCGCGATTCGCTGTGCAGAGTTGCGTCCCTTGGGCACGCCAGAAACCTATGATTGTGGGTTCGAATCCCGGTTCGCCCCGATTATGTTTCTAGGTTTGTCAGCACCATACCCGTGCTCGTGGGTTTCACCGAAGTGGTAAACGTCTGAGACCTTCATCACGTCGGTCTTTCCTCCCACATTAAGCTGTCACGCCGCGATATAACTGGAATACTGTTAAAAGCGGCGTTAAACCCGACTCACTCACTCCTCACTGTAAGACACCAATGACCAAGCCAGGTGTAAGACATCAGTGACACTTTAATATGACTGACTGAACATTTGCTTGAGTACAAGGGAGACAACTCCATGTGGTTTTAGATTCCAATCGACATGAACAACATAGAACATAGTTAAGTCAACCCGCATAAGCATTCTATGACACTGATCCCTATCACATATCTCTATTGTACTTCAAATTAGAGTCTGGTATTAAGTGTTTACTTCAAACACGTTATCAATTGTCAATCAAAACACTAGACTATAATCACTGATCGTTATCTGAACATGAACTTTAAAACACTGTAAAGTCAATCTGAGTATCTGGCTGTTGGCTTTATCACACGGCTGATGAATGGTCTGGTTGTGACCTTCGACGTTGACGACGATTCTTACCGTGCCGTTGACTGTGACAATGACTGTGATGATGACTGTGACGATGACTATGATGATGACTGTGACGATGACTGTGATGATGACGTTATAGTTGATGACAGTGGTGACTTCACTGGCTGTTGGAACTGTGTTGTGTTGTTGGATGTTATGGGAGATTCCATGGGAGTATGGCTTCTTTCATTGTTGTCAAAACACAATTCCAGAGGGTTAATTTCATTTGTTTTCAGGAGATCTCTCCGGTTTCTCCTGAAGAATCTTCCACTACTTTCAGCCATGTATGAACGTTGTTCTTTGCTTGGTTTGACTGCAGTTCCTGGTATCCATTTACCTTCCTTCCTCAGTCATACTACATCACCTTGAAGTGGTTTGTTTTAGTGTTGGTCAACTAAGTCAAAGTTAAAGTCCATTCGGTAGTGTAGAAAGTTGCAACAAATGTTCTGATTAGAGTTAGAAATAAGTATTAAACGTCAGCTTTTGTCAGTTGGCTGTACGTATATATATCAAATGGTTTTGTTTGAATTGTGTGAGTGGAGACCATGCGTGGAAGTGAATGCATTGTCACAATGTTGTATGGTGGTGTTTGTGAATTACAGGCAATCTATGGTCGGTCATCCACTTACTTACTTAACTTGGAGATTTTACGTGCGCTTTCCGACTGATGCGTATTTCGCACACGGGCCTGGCCAGGCCATTTAATGTGTTTCCGAAAGGGGCGAAAGTGGTGTTTGCAACCCAGGAGGGGGCTTTAGGGGTTGCTTATATAGAATTTTGGAATTTTGAGATTTGGAATAGATGCCGATGGGGTTTGGGAGAACTCAGGGAGCCGGGTGTGGTGGTTGTTTGTTTGTTTATGTGATTTTGATTTGGTAGTTTATAGGGTTTTTAAATGCGATGTATTAGTTCCGTTTTGATTAAGAATACGCCTAAGGCCTTGAAGTTTTCAAGTTTATTTTGTGGGTTTAGTATTGCTTCTAGAGTAAGAGCCTTATTTAGATTGAGGGTGGTTTGTAGTGTGGTTCGGTGTGTTAGGTAGTGTGTGCAGCGTATGAGTGCGTGTTCTGGGGTTTCTAGTTGTTTGCAGTGTGTTACCTGTAGTGTGTTTTTTTAATTTTTTTGAGGTGGTTATTTAAGTTGGTGTGTCCTGTTTGGAGTTTAGTGATTACTCTGTCGATTTTTTTTGATGGATGGAGAATTTTTGGTTTGGTTAGAGGTTTTCTGAGTACTTTTTTTTATTTGGCTATTTGAGTTTAGATATAGGTTGTGCCATTTGTTGGTGATTTTTTGCTTGTTTACACTTTTGATTTCTGATTTTAAGATGGGTAAGTTTAAGCTTATTTCTGGGATTTTGAGGGATAATTTAGTTGCTTTATCGGCGTTTTCATTACAGTTTATTCCTACGTGGGCGGGTATCCATAAGAATGTTATTTGTTTGCCTGCCTTAGTTAGGTCGTTGGAGCTTTTAAGTATTTGGTTTATTAATTTATGTCGGTTTTTGGTGTTTTTGTTTTGGAGGGCTTGCAGTCCACTTAGGGAGTCGGTAAGTATTAGGATTTTTTTGGTGTTTTTTAGATAACTGATTATGGAGGGCTGAGGCCATGCCCATTAGTTCTGCCGTGAATATTGATTGATTGTTTGGGAGTCGGGAGGATTGTGTGTTTTTAGCTGGTTGTGCGATATGGACACCGAAACCTGTGTGTTTGGAGGTCGGATCTGAAGATCCGTCCGTGTAAATGTGACACCAATTTGGCCAATTTTCGTATATGTATGCTAGTGTGGTGCTTTTAGCTATGTTTGGGTCGGTTTGTTTGTTTATTTGGCTAGCTGGTGTTGTGTCTATTTTGGGTATTTTAAGTTTTGGGGTGAAGATATTTGATTGTTTGCAGTTTTGTTTAAGATTGTTTATTTGGTGTTCGTTTAGGTAGTTTTTTATCCTTTGGGATATTGGGGTAAGTAAGGGGTGTTTACGAGCTAGAGCTTGGTTTTTGGGGCTGATGTTTTGGTTTATTAAGTTTTGGATGAGAGGGTTGGATTGGGACGCGGCCCATAAGTTTAAGCTAAGCTGTTCCCTACGTAGACTTAGTGGCATTTCTCCTGTTAAGGCCTGAAGTGAAGTGTAGGAGGAGTCATGTTGGGTTCGTGTAATAAGTTTTAGAGCCTGATATTGGATTGAGTCTAGTTTTTTGGATAGAGTGTTGTTTAGGGTGTTGTATATGGCGCAGCCGTAGTCTAACTTTGATCTAATTAGTGATATGTAGAGTGAGAGTAGGGTATCTTTGGAGGCTCCCAAGTTAGAGCCGGTTAAGCATCCTAGCGTGTTTAGGTCTTTACTGCATTTAGTTGTTAGGTTTCGGATGTGAGCATCCCAGGAGAGGTGTTCATCGAAAATTAGTCCTAAGAATTTGGTTTGTTTTTTAAATTTGATTTGGTTTGGTTGTTAAGCTGGAGGAATGGGTAGACGGGTTTCATATTTTTATGTTTAAATACTATTCCTGTTGTTATTTCTGAGTTAAGGGAGAACCCTTTTTGTCAGCCCATTGTTGTATTTTGTTTAGAGATTTTTGGAGTAAATTTTGGGCCATTTTGATGCT
The DNA here is from genome assembly GCF_023055435.1 of Haliotis rufescens. Taxonomy (NCBI): domain Eukaryota; kingdom Metazoa; phylum Mollusca; class Gastropoda; order Lepetellida; family Haliotidae; genus Haliotis; species Haliotis rufescens. The sequence goes on along the minus strand of NW_025964372.1, from coordinate 16,572,783 downwards.
TTTAGTGCGGATCCAGAGGGCTCCATCATCCGCGAATTTTGATGTGTTTAGTTTAGGGGATAGGCCCTCGAATAGATCATTTATCATTATATTGAAGAGGGTGGGGCTGAGGATACTGCCCTGGGGTGTGCCATTTTCTAGGGGACATTGGTCCGATAGCGTTTGATCTATACCCACGGTTATTTTACGATTGTTTAGGAAGTCCTGGATGTAGTTTATTATCTGACCTTTGAGTCCTATTTTTTAAAGTTTTTGTATTAGCCCGTCGTGCCATACCATGTCGAAAGCTTTAGAGAAGTCTATTAAGATGCCTGTGGTATATTGTTGGTTTAGCTGGTCATCAAGCGTGAGTCACCACGATTAATTACATGGCTCAATTCCACAAATAGGTAAGGCTTATTATCATGTTTAAATATATTTTATCTTTATGTACACTTTTTGTGTAACCTGTCAGGGTTACGACATGCTTATTTAAAGGTATGTCATGTTACTTGTGGAATGATGTGTATGTTAGGTATATGTGTAAATATTGTTTTAATTGTGAGTATGTGGGCAAAACCTGGTATATGGCGCGAAATTATCTCCCTTGGCATGACAGAATATGTCATGACTGACTAATTGATAAATTTGTAACAATTTACATGTGTTGTAAGATGCCATAGTACCAATATATTTTTTAAGTAAGCTTCTTGTGATATTTATGTATAATTGATATAATTTATGGCCGTTACTATTTTGTTGTAATTGTTTCAGGGCCATTTCGTCATTTCTTCATTTCTTCATTTCTCCATCTCTAAATCTGAATAAAACCGATCACAACCCAACAGCGAGTCATGTTACATCCTTGGCGTTTAACCAGCTGTAACAATTCTATGACACTCGCAGCGATAGCCCGTTCGCGGAGCTCTCTTTACTATCCCAACCGTAACAGGCGGACGCTGCCATGTGTGGAGTTCATGTGGTGAGGTGAAATGGGGTTTAACGTCGCGTCCAAGATTATTGCACTTATATAGCGACGTGCATGTACGTGTCTGTGTTTGTGTGGCTGCTTGTACTAGTCCGGACTGATGCCGATTTATAGTGCTAGCTCACTGAGATACCATGCCGCAGTTTTAACATGAATTCACCACTCAGACACAGTATATTGACTCCGAGCCGACCAGTCCTTGTTTTAGCCCCTTAATGCCGAGCACCAGACAGGGTAACAACATGTACCATCTTTTAACGTCTTTTGGTATGACGCGGCTGGGGATCGAACCCCGGACCTTCCGCTCTACCACTGGACCACGGAGGCGGTCTTGTGTGGAGTTGAACTCGCAATCGGTTGACCGTTATGTTTACAAACAAGTGATGACTGTCGTGACGCCGAATACTCTACGCCCCTGCTAAATTATTTACTTTTTTTTGTCAATTTGGATTTCTTTTTCATTTCAACTATGATGTAAGTAAGAATGTAATAGGGCAATTAGGTGTTTTTCCGTTAGTCTGCAATCTCGAACCTGACTAAATAAACTTAAATTCAGCTGGGAAATAGTAAGTCAGTCTTAAAAATTCAATATGATGTCATTCCCATACACAAAATTATAAATGTCACTACATTTGGGGTAAGAGTGCAAATTTCAAGATTCTTGTAATGGCCGCGCCCACACTGGTGGCAGCGATGTTACCGGGAGTGTTACGAAGGTGTGACGCGCTGGGAAGGAGTTTGCATCTTCCCAAGGTAACGGAGTTACATGTCCAGTTTCCAGTCTAGCCGAATTGGGCTCGATTTGAGGAGTTACACTTTGGCTGGAGTAACGAGTCTATGCATAGTCCAATCAAAACCGCGTAACGATGTCGACATCCGTTTCATGAACAACATGGCGAATGCCCTAGCGATTTCGGTTGATTGCAGGATTTGCAGAGCATCTGTACCGTCAACTGGGCTTCAACAGATATTTTCCAAATCTCGTCATGTGATTTGATGTACCTCGCGAGGTAAGACCTGTTGTTTTAAAATATAGATCTTGATTATATATCGTATCGTCTTGACTGGGCGCCACCTTTTGTTTGAAGCAAATGCAAGTGATATGAGAGGTGGAATCTAATTGGTCAATAGGAGGGACATAACTCGTGATGGCCACTGGTGACCCTACAATCGATCCACGAAATTCGAAACTAGTTCGGCAAGGGTGGAAACTGGACTTTCACTGTCATTTAACTCCCTTGCCTCGGGAAGATGGGTCATGAGAGGTACAGTGTCACAAACCACTGACGTTAAGTGCACAATTTAGTTTTCTGAAATTCATTGTAAATACTTTCCGTCCACATAGTTAAATTTACATTGTTGGATGATTTGGATGACCTGCAAGATTGCTAATGCGCCGTTAAGCAATAATCACTCACTCACTCACAACTTAAAGAAGGCAAACAAGCAATATTTACTCAGAGAATCCACTTATCAAAACAAACTTTGCAAAATAAAACAAACATCTAAGTCAAGAAATGAAAAGAAGCTGTATTTTTAGAAAATAAAAAAAATTGAAATCAAACTTCCCACTGCTCCTCTTCTATTAGTATTGAAACTGTTCGCTAAATTTGAAAAGAACCCATGCAGTGGTTATAGGTTGCACACAAAATGTCCTCGGAAGGACGGACGAACGGTATAACTAACCTCCTTGGTATTACTATATACCCCCGATCTTTCAGGTCGAAATTATAATTAAAAAAAGATCAATATTCAGGACACCCTGTGTTCATTTCAGACTAATTTTAAATTTGCTTGTTATGTTTTTGGTGAAGCTGTTATTAAGACGGTATAATTTTAATAATAGAAATAGTTTTGAAAAAACTATCTGTTTCATATTGCGGCCGAGAGACGCTCAGCACAGCACGTGTTCATCATGGCTGAGCCTCAGTGTCAAGCACACACGGGTATACGTAATAACAAAACTTTATTCAAACAAACATAAAACTGACTTTGAACGATATGTATTGACTCTAATTATACGTATCTTTATAGACCTATGGAGATAGTAAGATACATTGGCTACATTGCAGTATACCAGATACTTTCAGCCATTTTGGTAAGGGGTGTGCGCGAGCCCCTTCTTTAGTAACGGTTTCTAAATTAACAGGAGACTGTGGGGCTTGCCACTCAAACACGTTATTTTTTAAAAGAAAGAAGCTATCGTAACTAAATGTCATTTCCTGTCACCAAATTAAATAAAAAATGCTACATGTGTGCTGAAATATAGTCCCGATGCCTTCTACTGATGAAGCTGCCATTATGGAACTTCTATTTGCGAGTAATTTTTCGATGTTGATGTCTGATTTTCGATGTGTATTGGTTGCATGGATATTCGATTTCGTGGTTTAATCATATCAAACCATAAAAATGCACGCGGGGTCATTTTTCTGATTATTTGTAGCTCTACCCACCTATTATTCAAATAGACACGCCGTCGCGTTTCCTGTATTATAAGCATCAAACAAATATGACCGACATGTATCCGGTATAATGCAAGTGTACCGACAGATAAAAATATAAACTTGAAGTATATTTTAACCTGTTACAAAAGAGCGCTTTTAGACTTGGCTCCTGTCTAACTAAACGACCAATAGTGGAACCAGTTTAGAGCGCTTTCAGCTCCAACGAGCCTCTTCAGGCCAAACACAACGGACAATGCGTTCCTGTGCGTGACGACAAAACATGACGTCACCAGTAATAGCAAGGAAACAAGGGAGATAATCATGACGATTCATACCTCATACATATGATAAATTATATACCTTCAAATACAACGCATGGAACGAGCATCTTACGGAGGAACGCGCACATACCCACGCACAGATACCTATGTACAAAATGGATACACGCAAACGCGCGTTTCAAATACCTATAAAGGGAGTGTTGTAAAAAAGTTGACGATGCTCGTGATGACAACAAGGGGGATGCTTCACAAAAGTTAAAAGTCATGTTGCGACTCCCATGCAGCAAAAGTCCAAGGACACAAAAAATGAAAAAATGAAAAAAGAAAACGAAAAAGAAAGCGTTGTTCACATACTATCTTCCGGTGCTAGTAATCTGGGTTTTCCTCTATGTTGCGCAGTCTCTGTCCCCTTAACAGCGTTTGTGTAATGAGCGCCTCCTGCCACTCCGAGATAATGGGTGACCGGATCCTGGTTGCGATCTGCCCTTCCAGGGGGGTGAAGGCGTCAACCGAGGATGCGACGGGTTCAAGGTCAGTCTCATCATAACGCCTCTCGGGTATCGGAGGGGTCTCTTGAGCAACGTCGGAGCCGCTATTGTGTCTAAAACGGGGTGTATCCGGTCGCCGGGGTCGCACTTC